>NW_008654331.1:180974-191042 GCF_000695815.1 Acanthisitta chloris | reverse complement strand
GCAGGAGTGATATTCATCGGAGATAACCTAGTGGAGGTTTCCCAAAGTGGAAAGACACAGAATGCCCAAGGATGTAAATCCCAGCAGACATATAAAACCGCTGTTCTGAATCAATCTCTGAAAGAAGGTGCCTTTTCCTAATAACTTGGGAGATGCTGGAGGTGATCAGTTATTCTGAGGCTTAAGTTAATCTAATACCCCCCCTTGAGTTGTCTCATGGAGCACTTGTCCTTTGGATTGTGGCCTCCTATGAGACGCTATGTTTGTGAAGTCTGACTGTCTTAAATTGTGAAACAGTTATTTCCTCCCAGTAAGAAACAAACAAGATGAGGGAAGAAAAATTAGTCTAACTAGTGGGCTGCAACTACATTAATTTCATCCAAGGCTATCTTCGTTTCCTTCTTTTCCCACTTAGCTACATAATGTGAAATTGGACTATTTTTAGAAAAAGCAACAAAGAATTAGCAGAAGGAAATGTTCTCTTGTAATGGTGACCTTTTGAAGAAGAGTAACAGTGTAGCTCCTGCTTACTGAATGCTTTCTGGGGCAATTCTGGGAATGTGGGACACTCCCACTTATTCTTATTAACTTCTGATTAATGTAAAGAATGAAAGGACTTAAAAAAAAAAGATGAGTTCTATTTCCAGTGAATTTCTTTGTATATGAGAAACCAGCATATGGTATGAACAGTGACAGAAAAAGAAATCTCTGTGGTATTTATTTCTAAAAAAGGAATAAATGAGGCAAAGTGCTATTCAAGCTGTAGTCTGGGTTGTATGCCCAGTTATTTATTCATAATAGTTTTGAAGTGGTAAGAGCTAAGCTGGTGGCAGAGCCAGCTCATGGCTCCTCGGTAGGGTAGGCAGAAAATTAGTTTTATTGATCCAGAAGTGAGGGGTAAGAACATTGTGTCTGTAAGAAAGGAAAACCTGGACCTGGTAGAGAGAAGCAGGTGGCTGGATCAGATCATAAATTTGGCTGCTGCTTCTCAGTGGGCAACTGCAGCCATCCTGGTGTCCACAGAGGGAGTGGTGGAAATAGGCAGTGGGGCCTTTGTCATTTCTCTATGTCTACAGCAGCCTGATATCCTATGAAACTGCTTTTATCACCTATGTCTAGAGCATGTCTTCTTTCTTGACTGAACAGATTTTTTTAGCCTATTTAAGTGCTGTATTTGCGGTATTTACTGCAACAGGTTGATCTTTGGGTCAGTACAATATTCAAACTATGGTTCTGCAAACTAAAGACTGCACTAGAGTGGAAAAACATCCCAAAACCCAATCCTACACTTACTTTGCATTCTGTGAAGCCTCATATCTCAATGTACTTTTGTTGTGGTTTAACCCCAGCTACCAACCAAGAACCACACAGTGGCTCACACACTCCCCCACCAACGGGATTAGGGAGAGAAGCAGAAGAGTAAAAGCTAGAAAAAGTCATGGATTGAGATAAAGACAGTTTAATAGAGAAAGCAAAAGCTGCACACACAAGCAAAGCAAAACAAGGAATTAATTCACTGCTTCCCATGGGCAGGAGGTGTTCAGCCATCTCCAGGAGAGCAGGGCCAACCACACGTAATGGTTCCTTGGGAAGACAAATGCCATCACTCCAGATGTCCCTCCTTCCTCCTTCTTCCTCCCACCTTATATACTGAGCATGATGTCATATGGTATGGAATATCCCTTTGGTCAGTTTGGGTCACCTGTCCCAGCTGTGTCTCCTCCCAATCTCCCATGCACCCCCAACTTCCTTTGCCAGTGTAGCAGTACAGAAAATGGCAAAGGCCTTGGCTCTGTGTGAGCTCTGCTCAGCAACAACAAAAACATCTCTATGTTATCAGCCCTGTGTTCTGCACAAATGCTAAACATAGTCCCATACTAGCCACTGTGAAGAAAATTAACTCTACTTCAGCCCAAACCAGCACAACTTTATATACAATTGTAATTGTAAACTTGAATATCTTTTCTAGTTTGAATACTTTGAAGAAATTGCTTTTGTTCATCTACAATATCATCCAAATTCTGATCAATGTGTGAGATCACATTAGTGTAAAGGATACACAGTGAAGGCACCTGCGATGTAGCCAGGCTGTGGAAGAGCAAATACAGAGTGAAACTCCAAAAGAAAACAAGTTCTTTCTTTCAGTGTGGTCTCTCTTGACTTTCCCATTATTATTTTGAAGGATGATATAAATTTGTACTATGGCAACATGCAGGAGTCTAAGTGAAACTGGATTTTGGCACTCCAGATGGGGCTTTTAATATATATATTCTATTCAAGTTTTCCCCAAAATCTACAAGCACAGAGACTGCAGAGTCAGGACTTGAGCTCCATTATGAGAGCCTGGATCCTGCCTGAATAACTGAAGATAAAAGGCATCCTGGGCAGTTGATCATTTTGTGTATGTTCTTCCATTTGGGCAGACGTTTACCTGAACTGTTCCTGACATGTTTGCATAATATGCTTCAAAGTAATATATCCATTTTTATGACCTATGTATCTGAAAAACACTAAGAACTCAGCTACTTGACTAACGAAGTGAAAGTAAATTATGAGCAACAAATAGTGTACATATTTCATGGAGTCATGTTCATCCACAGTCTAAGATGTATTTGCATTACTCCTAGTCTACACTATTTCCTCACTTTGAACTTCAGATACTCTTTCCACTTCTGCTTATAAAAGACACTGGCAAGCTCTATCAGTTTTACATACGTTTTAATTTTTTTTAAAATGAACTAAATAACACTACTACACTGTAACATACATAAGGAGTAAGGAACTGAGAATTTGAAGGATGTAAAGTATCAAGTAAGTTGTTTCCTCTTGTCAGAGTCAGTAGTCTGGACATTATATTGGCAAATAACACTTATGATGAATTGCACAGCTCAATCTGCAGCTCATACATGTATATTGGAAAACTGAAGAGAATTAATGTGAGCAATTTTTTAATATTAAATTGAAAATGAGATATCTTTTTTGCCAACAGAATATTACGTCAAATTGTTTTCTTTATTGCATTTTTCTTCAGAATATGATTACTATTTTCCATTTTCTTTAAGAATGCACGATCGTATTGTTTCTCCATACTAACTATTTGGGCTTTCCTTTGATCTATAGCAATTTCATTTAATTTAACAAAACAGGAGTGGAGTTCTCAAGCATTTTATCATTTCCTTTGTGATGAAATCTGATGCAAAGTCCATGACTTCTGTAGAAAAATGCACTGTTATTGACATAAATGTGCATTGTGTCAGGCCTTCACATTTCAGACATTTTTTATATGTCCTGACAATTGTTCTTGAACTGTGTAGACAGTACTGATGGATTATCCATTCTTCAGCATTTCCAAATGGAAACAAAAAAGTTGTTCAGAGAAAAAATCTTGGTCCCATTGTAATCAAAGGATGCTCATTACAAATATTTCCAAATGCTTTTCTTTTGAACTATTATTCAAATATATTGACTTACTAAAATTCTTTATAACATGGAAATTAATTCCTTTTTGTCTGGAACTACCAGTGGTTGTCTAAGGATCAGTGAACCTGATTTGATTACATTGAATATAGGGTAGCCTCAGTCTAAAGCATAGCTATATTATATATGATGAAATGAGATTATGAGGTAGGATCATTTCACATTCTGATACCTCAGGAAGTCAACCAGGAGGAGTGCACAAGAGTTCCTTCAGTTGTCGCATACTAAAGAAAGGCTGGCAAAGGCCAAAGATAAGTAGGAACTACAAACAGTTGCCAAACATGTACTGCTCAGACCTAGAAGGGGCACAAGAGATCAAGACATGTGAGACTAGTGGCAGTCACATGTTTACTTAGTTGATTTTAAAGCATTTGATTAGGAGGAAAAAAAGTTTTGACTTGAAGATGGCATGCCCACCATGTTTAGTTGACACATTACATGCTTAATTGACAGGTTACTGTGAAAAGTATAATACAAGTGATTTGTATGCCAGAAATGGATAATGTAGCATTTGCTCTTGCTTTATCTCTGTAGTGTAGTAACACAGATGAAGAGATCCTAGAAAGTGAAATAAAATGAGACATTAAGTTTATTAATAATGTAAGGAAAAGTACTGATAGCCCCATTCACAGAGGAATTGCAAGCTTGGGGCAGGAGACTGTATCTCTGACAGGGGCTGAAGACCACAAAGGGTTCTAGCAGGAATAAAATGTTCAATAAGTGGAAGAGCTCATTTTTGTCTTTAGTCTTATTCAAGATAATTCACATGAATAGGATTTTCAGAAAAAGACCCGACAAAGTCAGATCTGGGAAATTCATTATAAATCAAGACTCCTTATGAACTGAAGACTCAACTTGAAAACAAAAGATCAGAAAAAAAATCACTTTCCAGAAGCAAATTGTAAGGAGAATAGACATTTACAAAGGTGAGAGCAGGATCTAGGAGAGAACCTATAGCCTTTCAAAGTTCCCTCTTCACAGCAGCAAGCAAGAACCACAATGGCCCTCACTTCTCTTAATTCTTCTGTGTTCCTTATCCGGTTCATACACATAAGCCTTTTTCCTGTCATACTTCTTCAGTGACTGTCTTCTACAGGACTGTCATTTCAACCACAAGCTCAATATTTTAGGACCTCATGTCATACCAATTTTTCCCATATTCAGTCAATCAGGTAAAAAGGTAGGTAAGAGGCAACACAAGGGGATTTGCTTTATCAAGCCTCTAACTCTCACATTTACAATGGCTGATGATAATGATGTGTATATGCACACAACACAGTGGCTTAAAGAATAAAAAGTCAGTAAAATCCTAAACAAAATTCAGAAAGAAACATATGAATGGAAATTTGGAATTCTCTGGGGGAAAATAATGTGGCCAGAGATCATAGTTTGATGCAAGAGAAAGAGGAAAACCTGTACTAGTCTAAGTTTGTCATAATAGGCAAGCTATGCTAGGATAAAGGACAAATAGATATTGGATGATATAAAATGTTGGTAAGGTTTCTATCATCAAGATGGTAACAAAATACAGTAGAGGGGAAGTGGCAGTGTTATTCAGGATGAAAAAAGGACAGAAATGTTCAATAAATGTTTCTGTCCTTGCATTTGGAAAGAAGGAGAGTGGTATCTTTCTTTTTGATGATGAGGTCTATTACCAGCCTTCTTCATTGCTAATGGAATAGCAGAAACAGCTCCTAGAAATTAGCATCTTTTAAATTTGAGGGTCAAAGTATTATTTCACTGCTTAGTTTTGAGGCTTGATTGATGGGATATTCTGTAAATATAATGGACTTTTTAAAGACCTTTGAATCAGTGGTGCATAATATTCTGATTATAGAGTCAATGACTATGCAACACCAATAAAGAACATGTTAAATGGATTAAAAATTGGCCAAATGACACCTCTCAAAATCACAGCCATCAGTGGTCAATGGTTAATACTGAGTTGCTGTTGAACTGCTGAGTCCTAAAGGTGGGAGGTTCCCATAAGGATCAATGCTGGGCCAGTATTGTTCATTATTTTCAGTGCTGGGAATCAGTGACTGGAAAATAATTAATTGCAGCTGTGGAAGGTTCTAGGTGACCAAGACATTGTAGAGACAAGCACACAAACTGATCTGGTTCAGTTGTAGCTAAGCTTGTTCAAATGAACTGTTCTGAAAACAGCTAATTGGTTCTATCTAAGAAGAAGAATAAAGCTAATGACAAGGCAAGGGTGAGAGCGGGAGACGCACATCACCTGGAAACAATACAACTGAAATAGAGCATGTGAGGCAAATAGCTCTCAGTAAACTTCCAGAAAACTGAAAGGCTGAGGAACTCCTGTGTAAGAGAAAAGAACTATGAACATGAAAAGGAAAGTGATCTAACATTTACATGTGGCCTTGGCAAATAGGTGTAGATACACTTAGAGTTCCTGTGGCCTCTCAAAGCTGAAAAGAGTAACAACTGCATCATTAGCCACTGGTTACCCCTTACCTTTAAAAGACACACCACCTCTCCCCATCCCATGTGCCACAGAAATGCTAAGACAACTGTCTTCAAACTCAAGTCAGTGAAGTTTCTGGCAGAAATACAGGACCTAGCAAAGTCAGGGTTTGGTGAAATTCTGCCTTCTGAAGGGATTAGTAGCACAAATATGTATGTAATTCTCTCTCTCTTTTTTTTTTTTTTTTTTTTTGTGGCCCAGTTTTATGTTGCCATTTTTATCTCTGCTACCACTTTTTTTCACTCCTGGTCCCTTTATTTTGTTTTCTATTTGAGGTGTCAAGTTCTGCATGCAAGACTTGTATTTTTTTTTCTCTTGGCATAACGAGATCCCATTGTAACAAAGAAAAGTTTCCTAATTCTCCTAAGATTACCTAGCTTCCTAATAGGACTGAAGCATGGAAAATTTCAGATATGTTTGCAGCATGTAGCTGATTTGATGATGTTATCTAGTGTGCTATTACTGTTCTAGCCTACAGACTATGTCTGCCTGTCTCTACATGCAGATAGTGATGAAGCAGGAAACAAAAGCTTTCTAAATGAGGAAGGAGATATGGTACAATTTGAAATTGTTAACCATACAATATAACAAAGACTAAGAGTTCTAAGTTTGAAAACAGAATATAAGGTTACAATTTGAAAGGAAGATAACGAAGTGTAGAATTGTGTACAAAAGAATTATTATTTTTAAGAGCTTGCCTAATTTAACCCCATAATCCCATATGTGAGCACATCATTGCACTGTATTCTTTCTAAAAAAAGCAGTCAGAGCTGAAAATGGATGAACTACGGAGAATTTGACATGAAGAAAGCCGCTCTTTATTCACATAATAAACTATAGAACTGAGTCAGATTTTGGGATGAAATAGTGTCTGTCAGAATGTGGAGTGTTGGCTGCCCTGTCTCTGTTTGCACTATTACTAGATACAGGTCAAATTTAGGAAAGGGATTTTACTGAAAAAAATAGTCTCCTCAGGTGTAACTAGAATACTATTTTTTTTCAAGGTGTAGTTCCAGCATTACCGTCTCATAGTAATGAGAGGAAAAGTCTTTATTCTTAGAGATTAGCTCTCTTTATTATGAAATCTGATACTGGTACCATCTTCCTGTATACCCTGGGCTGATGTTAAATGTCACCAAGCAAGGAGTTCCATATGCAGCTCCTTGATATTACAGTTAACAGAATAGCCCAGGCTTGCTCTTCTTTTTGTGTAAATGGTCCTTTGATGTGTACAACACTTAATGGAAGGTAAAATAATCCAGTGTTTCAACGGGGTACGTTTATCATGTGCAGGAGAAGAACACAGCTGAAATGAACGACTGTATCCTTATTTACGTGGTTTACCTTGTTTCTGCCTCCTTTAGGGCTCTTTTAGACCCATATTGAACTACAGTAGATGAGGAAGTGTGTGCTGCAGGAACTACTGTGCTGATAGAACTCAAGCTGCCCCAGGCAGTTACTGTCAGGACCTGGGGTAACCTGGATAAAGCCTGTGATGGATCTAGTTCTCCCTGTTCCACGCTTCCTCTGGTTTCTTTAGATTATGCTTTAATGCACGCTTCCTCTGGTTTCTTTAGATTATACTTTAAAACTGTTGAGGTGTGCTATGGATATATAATATGCTTTGCATAAGTGGGCGTGGTGTCATTCCCTCTGCCCAGTTTTGCTAATGCAAATTGATGATGTACAAAATCCTTATTCCAGTCCTCTAAGAATCTGACTAAAAAAGAAACTGGGAATATATCTCCTTGAATAGAGTGTCCTAAAGGCTGATGCAAGCCCAGAAATGGAGACACTACAGTAGTATTTTTAAAGCTTCCAGAAATGACCATTCACCTGACTAGTGCAGTCATAGGGAAACACAAGAAAATTTAATACACCTGTTTCTAGGATGGGTGGAAGTGTGATTAGTGATTAGTCCAATGTTATCTGTTTTGTAAAAGCAAATAGGTGAGTTTTTCCATTTCAGTTTTTCCCACTATACCACTGAATAGCAGTGTCCAACTATGTGAACTGAATAACTAGATAGAAATTGTATTCTAATCCAACATACTTTGGAGGAAAAAAAAACCCCACTACAAAAGGAAAGCAGTATAGATTATTTACTTGGAAAAATTATTGTACTCAGACCTTAAAGACACATTTAATACAGAAATTTAACTTTTTTTAGAAGACTTTACTTAAAAGTAGTGATTCAGTATGGTTAGGAATAGGGGAGACTGTAATAGAGAAGATGAAGGTGAGTAAGTTACAAGGCCTTTCAATTTAGATGAGCTCTAGGAAAGTGCTTATATTCAACATGAAACTGCCAACAATGTTAGTACTCAGCAACTTTCCTTCTTCTGAGAATAGCAGTAGATCCACTGATAATAAAATTTATGCTTGAGCATGTTCTTTTCAAATTGTAAGGAACACAAGGAATTTAATAATAATTAAGTGTATTTAAAAGTCTACTGCTGGTCTTATATGTTAGGTTATTTTGTTATTTGGGGATTTTCCTCTTCTGGATTTATGCTGTAACATTGTTAATCAGCTGGGTGCACATAAAATGGCTGTTGCGTGGGAAAACCTGTGAGTCAGATACCACTGAGCCCTTCTTGCAGTTGTGATCTTCCATTGCATGGCCACAGTTTAGAAACTAAACTGAACACTGATAAACCGAAACAACGACTGCTGAACAAAGAAAATAATGAGCTAGCCTTTTTTATTTTTTCCTTTTTTTTCCTTTTATTTTAAGAAGAAAGATTGAACCTGCTCTCTTTCCTTCATAATATGTGGCAGTTGAATCATAAAGGTCTGCCTTGCAGGGCATCCCAATGTCAATGTTTTGAGCCTCAAAGTTTTGCTCTAAAGCTGAAACTGTTTTTGAGGTGGAGGCATAATATGAATACCTCTCATCTTCCCAGGGAAACAGGTTTATTTTCTTCATCAAATCTTTTTTAGACAGGTAACTTCATGAGATTATCGAACTGTAAACAAACAAAATAAATCTTGGAGCAACTTTGGAAACCCATACAGTATATTTGATTGCATCTAAGATCACTAAGTTTTACTGGTCTTTTTCCAGTCTGTAGAAATTACTTTGAGGCAGGGAGTATTTTTCTCTACATGTCTCACCAGGACAGGAAGACAGAACATGATTTGTTCACCTACACTCTCCTGTGATGTAGAGAGAACTGACAACTCTCTGATTATTGTGTTAAATGAAGCTGGGAGATTAAAGCTCAAATATTTTTGCTTTTGCTGTTACATCAGTAGTATGAATACTGTTTTTCTTGTGCTTTGTTTTGCCTCTTTACATTACAAGGTCTCTGAGGTATGGGCTGATGCTGATTATGGACATATATATCACCGTGTTCACTGGAGACCAGTCACAAGCAGCACTTCTAAGAGTTACTATGGAACAAATAATAAATAGTATTGATGAAGAAAAAAGGACTGCTAAGTGAGGGAAAATACTACCACTTCTGCTGTGAAGTCAAAATTAAAATAGCTTATGTGGTCTTTGCTTTACTCCCTATGGGTGTTGTGTATTCTCAAAGCCTTCACTAGCCATTTCAGAGCAGGGCAGCTGACCTTCAAAAGTAAATACGATTAAAGCTGAACAAATCAGGTAATTACAATAAAAACATGACTTGACAAGCAGCCTCTGGACAGAATTACAGTTCTATACACAGCCTTCACATTCAATTAGAATGATTTGAAATGATAAAAATATTTATTTTACTTTTGTTTGGTATTTGTGGGACACTCCATTTCTAAGCGATTAGAGTTCTTTAGAGAAGAAAAAATAGTTCAGTTTAGATACTGAGTTCTTGCATCCATCACTGGAAAGGATGTTAACAAAGTGTTACCAGAGGTACCTGGACCCTCTTTTACACCCAGGAGACTGTGAGTCACCTCCTAGCATGGCTCCCTTCCCTTTCCTGCTCTTTTACCTCAACCTGTTGGCAGGTCATAATTGGCATGGCTGCAGAGCCATACAGCAAGGAGGAGCATCTGTCTGTCTGCAGCCTCTCCCTTCTTTTCTCATTTGGAAGAAGCACAGGTAGCAGCCTCTGAGCTCTAAGGGAACGCACAGAAAGATAATGTGAATGGTGAGA
>NW_008654331.1:173448-180955 GCF_000695815.1 Acanthisitta chloris | reverse complement strand
AGTAGGACTCAAGACTAATGCTATGAATGGCTGTACTATTAGCACACCATAGTATTGGCATCAGTACCTAGAATCAAGAAAGACACTTCACTGTCATCTGTCACTACTGCATTGCCCAAACTGCCAGAAGTTCCCAAACCAAAGATGAGTTGCAAGGTCCAGACAAAAATGCTGAGCAGAGAAATGATGACATGTTACAGTACACACATTAATATATTAGATGACTTTGATGCTGTTAAAGATCAGGCCTGTGATATTTCCTGTTATCTTAAAAGTCAATAGTGTTTAACTCTCTGAGTATCCTTTTACTTTGAAGTTCTCCCCCCGTGTTGACAATGTGTAACATTTCACTCTGTAGAAGAAAACAGACGTATACAACTGAGTAAGGGAAGGAGAAAATTTACTGAAAGCCCTATGGGATCTAGCACTACTACAGTGCATGCAGTAGTGAATATGGTCATGTCCCTTGGGAGCAGGTTCTGGCTCCAGGAGGAGCAGATTGGTAGGGAATGAAGCAGAGGAGGAAAGCCCCAAACAGGCAGAAGATGTGGGATCTTTTGGATGTGTCTGGCAGAAGGAGTTGCTTGTGCAGACTTGCTTGGGCTGCAGGTCACGGGTCTGCAGGGCTGTATTTATTTTCAGGGTTACTGTAGCACATTGAAGGTTAAGTGACATTCTGTCCTGAACTATGAGTCATGGCACAAAGGTGTCTGAGCTAGTGGAGATCCAAGCTGGTACATCTGTGTGGCACAGCTCCATGCTGTACAGCTCCACCGACATGTATCCCAAAGCAACATGGTGGCACTGGCATGGCATGGCACGGCACCAAGCTTGTCAGAGACCTGCAAGAAGCTGGTGCTTTTTCAGTGATGCAAGCACAACACTACAGTCCTGTAGCTGATCTGCCTCTGCTCCCAGCAGGAGCTCAGGTGCTGCTGGCCTGAGCATTTCTGCACAGTATAAAAACATCTAGTCCCAAACTGGAACCCCACTGTGCAAAGTACTTGACAGACACAACACAGAAAGATACCTTGCCCCGAGGAGTTTACTATCTAAATAAAATGGAACTAGTGTAGAATGCACATTGCTCAGTGTATAAAGCAGCGCTTGTCACTTTTTCTGCCAGCAATGTGCCAGCAGTTAAGCTATTAAATTGCAGTTAGCAGATGGGCTAGGTACTCCCATTGCTTTTGCAGAGTACCACGCAGCTACCATGGCTCTTCATCATCCACCTGACTCTATCAAAAATCCATATATATATCCTAAAGAGTGATATAATATCTCCAAGCTCAGTGAGTTATATGTCCCTCATTAATATACCCTTTATTTTCAGGGAGCTTCCATATTTTGAAAGGGTGAAGATTACTTGAGGTTTTAATAAATGAAGCACTGCGAAGGAACATGTTGCCTTCCTCCTCCTAAAAATACGCTATTTATATCAATAATCCCATTGTGAGTGTTACTCCAAACCTCAGAACAGAACAGTGACAAGTTAACCAACCACTTTTGTAATAACATTCACTGCCCTTTATGAAGTTAACAAATCTATTTTTCAAATTTCAGTCATTTAGAATACAAAGGAAAAAGCCATTTTTTCATATGATAAAATGTAGCTGCTGCTGGAATCAAAGAGTCAACCACATTTTTTTCATTAATTTGATTATTCTGAAATGATTGATAAGATTAATTAAAACTGGCTTGATTCAGAGATCTTCAGAGGTCCCATCTACACAACTCTTGCAATTTCCACTTGAATAAAAATGGAACAGTATCTATAGGGAGACAGATATACCCAGCATGCCTCTTTTCCACTCTAACTGTATGATAGTTATTATGCCTATTATTCTCCTTGTGAAGCTTCAGTCCATCAGGAATATTTTGAGACTCTTTTAGCAGGGTGTAGAAGGCAAAAAAAAAACTGTGAGAGAAAGAAAGAATGGAAAGCAAAGAAAGAAAGAAAGAAAAAATAAAGGAAGACGGAAGGAAGGAAGGAAGGAAGGAAGGAAGGAAGGAAGGAAGGAAGGAAGGAAGGAAGGAAGGGAGGGAGGAAGGGAGGGAGGGAGGGAGGGAGGAAGCCTTTTGAGAAGATAATTTCACATCCCTGAACCAAATGCCTTAAAGACTTCCTGTAAAGCTGTGAATAAGCAGTAATTTTTCACTCACTCCCCTTTCTGTGGTCTGTGATCTTGAGTTAAGTGCACCTAACAAACCAGTAATATTGGCATGAATGAAATCAAACTTGTAATACCAGATCAGGGGTAAAGTCTTCAATATTATTCACATCAAATACTATGCTTGGGGAGGGCTTAATCCACTCTGGAGCCACAGAAGTTCTTCCTGAGTATGTCTACAAAAACTTGTTAGAAGGCATTTTTTTCTTCCTGTTTCATGATGTACCCTCTTGCTGACTACTCTTCAGTCTAGCTGTTCTGTTTCTATAAATAAAACAACCTGTTGAAGGGCATGGGTGACACAGAGTTCCCGCCACTCTCTCCCTTGGAGTTTTTTTGTCTAAATATTCTCCTCAAAATGATTCTTTTGTAACATCTAAGTAGACTCACACTATGGAGACAAATTCCAGTGACCACCAAGAAAACATAATACTATGTCCTATCACTGTTATGATAGGTAAGGACATAATCAGCAAATTTTAGATACGTGTCTAATTAAAAAAAGCCTTAACAAACATTCAGTTGACTGCTATTCAGTAAATGTGCTTCAGAGGGCTTTGGTATTACACATGCATGTAGGTGTTTTACTAAATTTGGTCCCATAAACAATAATACTATTAGATATCACAGGAAGAAAGTAACTCTGTTTAAAAGGAGTAAATAGAAACATACGGGAAACTTCAGGAGACTGAAATAACACTATTTGATTAAATAAAACAGCTTTTGGTCTATCTAATACTGATACTGCCAGTCATGAAACATTGTAACGCAGTGAAAACCTGTTCCTTGTCCCAAGTCAATGGGGAATTTTGGCATTTACTTTATTGGGTCCAGAATATTTTTCAAGACTTTTCTCAGCCATTCATGTGCTTAAGAGTAATGCACATGCATAAGAGATGTATTTTATGCCACCACAACATTATGGTTTGGTCAGAGTGCACATTAAATTTCTCTTTACCGCACTGGGCAAGGATTTCCATATCTGAATGAGTCTATCTTTTGTAAGCTCATGTACAATGTAGGCCAACATTTGCATGTGAAAAGTCATCAAAAATAATGAGGAAAAGTGCCTACCTCAGGAATTTTTAAATAACTCAGGCCATTAATTGGTAACCTTTGTTTCTCCTACTTGCACAGCCATAAATTAGTTTTATGGATTTAAGTATATTTGAACTTTTAAAAATGCTTTTATAGCTTAGAAAGCAAAACACTGTATTTGCAATCACACTTCAAAAACAGTGGAGGATGGGTGTGCATGTGTGTCTGGGAAGTGATTAGGACTCTAATATCTTGATTGCAAATTGTTACTGGAAAAATCAGTCTAGTTCATAATTGCAACAACAGCCTGAAGGCTCATGGAAGAAAATATTAGAAATAGTAAAAACAATTTTCACAACAAAAAATGCAGCATGCCATTTGTTTATAAAGGAAAGCTTTGGGAAAGCAACAGCCGTCAGCTAGGTGTATTGGTGCATACCATTTAAAAACAGAGAACAGGATAAACCTCTGGTGTTATGATAAAATTGTTACTTCCTCCAGTGCCACTTATGATTTCATTACCCCTTTGATGTCCTTACTTATGGAGCCCTAACATCTCTTTTAAGCACTGGAGCAACCACAGGTGGTCTTCCACTTTCCTGTCAAGTGTGGTGTTAATGGATGCAAAAATGCAACTGTGGCACTTGGGACTTGTGACCTGAGCGAAAGTGTTATGCTGGTGGGAATGGGCTTGTATGCTACATGGCAGAGGCTTTGCAGGAGCAAGTCTTAGTTTAAAAGGTTTTAACTTTTGGTTTCCAGAAGGGACCAGAAGCGAAGAGGTGGATACTCAGGCAGTGGTTGCTCAGCGCTTAAAACCATTGCATATGATACAATGCAGTCTTGTGCCATGGGGCTCTGCTGGCTTTGGAACACCTCCAAATAGTGTAATCATTTTCATAATACTGGTATAAAGCAAAATGGTATCACAGTAGCAAGGGGTCAGCTGTATACATCATCAGAGTTGCTGCTAGTGTTTGCTACAGAAGCCCTCTGGGGAAAACTCTCACCACTGCTGGAGAAGAGCACTCCTGAATTCCCTACCCCCTTGCCAGAATCGTGTGATTGAAAACCAACAAGTCAACGAACTCTGTAGCTCCCTTTGCTGGTCTTGTGCTTTACAACCATTTCCAACTTGTCTTTTCAACCATGATAAGGCAAGGTGTTAAAAGAATAAACCATGAAACCATGAATGTTTTGTATAATCACATGACTCCAGGAGATGGAGCCTTAACAATACAATTTCTGGATTCATCTTTAGTAACTTCCGCCTCTCTCACTATACTTGGTTTGAAATTGGCAGTAGCTTTGTTCATAGACTCTCTTCTACCAGAGGAGACAAAAGAGATGTGTTTTTTTCTACAGCTGTGAACAGTTAGAGAGCTTCCCAGATCAAGCAGCACCATGTGGTCAGAACTGAAGATATTTCCCCAGCCTGACTGCTTTGCAGAGTAGTTTCACAGTCATATTTTTCCCTTCCCAGCATGGATCTCCTGCCCTGAATTGGAGCTCAAGGAATTTTAGAGGACACCTAAATATCTGCTTCTGCTCCATACTGGAGAGAAGTCAGATGGAGAAACTTCTTGGTGGTGTCAACATTTGGGAAACAAGGGGCCTAATAACTGTCTCTTGGCAAATGCTTTCAAGTCTACAGTGGCAGATCTCACCATATTGTACTGCTTATCTGGAGGATGTTTCAGTATTCTTTCAATCTGGGCTCTTTGGTCTCAGTCTTCTAGCACATACAAGATAAAGTGAGGAAGTGGGATCAGTGCTGCTCCCTCACTGTAGCACAGTTGCTTCAGTTTACCATTTTTCACCAGCTTTGTAAATGCTCTGGATTATAGTTCACCTCTTCATAAATGCTACGAAGCATGTAACACAACAGTTTCTCAAAGAACTTTTATGCCATTAGCCCATACTTCAGGAGGAATGCTAAATGGAGCTAAAGGAAATGCTGAAATAGGTATATGTACTCACCTGAGTTTTCTTCCCATTCTTGAGCATTCATCTGAATCTTTTTAGGCTTTCAGAATCTTGCCTTTCCCCTTGCATATAGACTTGCACTGATTTCCCTTAACCACCTGGCATCCCATTTACTCCTCCAGCCACTGAGGTAGTTGAGAACCTCTCCTTCTCAATAAATGAGATGACAGGAGACCCTTTGCTTTGTAATCTCCAAATTTCTTTGTCAGATAACCAGTACTTAGTTACCAGCTTATGAAGGCATGTGATTTTCCTGGGTGGTGGCCAACTCCTTACCTCTGACTAACGGTTGGGTGAAGAGATGATAACAGTGGCTCAACAATTTTCTCTTGTTTTCTCTGTCTTCATCATGTGGAAACCCAGCCCAAGAAGAAAGTAAAAAAAAAAGCGCTATCCAACCCAGTCCTAATGGATAGTTTGATAAAATAAAATCCACATTTCTCAAATATACGTGCCAAAATTCACCACCTCAAAGGGGAAAATATTATTTCTACAGTAAGAGATTCTTCTAGCTCTTGTAGGGTTTCTATTCATACTCCTCTAGATTGATTATTTTGTGCAGATAAACATTTTTACCTGTTTGGACATGTTTGTATCTTGGTGCAGAAGAAGGCTGATAGAGCTTTTCATCTGTCAAACTGAATCAATCCATCAATCAAATATTGGCGCATGACTAGCAAGTGAAATCTATCCTTAGTCTGTGAGTCCTTCATTCCTCCCTATCTTCAAAGTTACCCACTCCTACAGGCCAATTAATCCAGAAGCTGACAGTGGTACTCTTGCTTTGATTTCTTTAGTGACAAAATATCCAAAAATATTTCTTGGCTTGTTCTAGCACTTACTTTCCTTTGCTTAGTGGTTCAGCAACAAACATGCACACTATTGCTAATTAATATGTTTGAAATTCTATCCTGGCCCACAGCACTGAAAAAAATCTCAGAAGTCTTTGACTGCAGTAGCTATTAATCAGCCATAAGCCTTTGCATTTGTCCTAATTCAAAGCATTTGTTTCACAAGATATTTTCTGCATACCACACCAGTGTTGATCAACATAGGTTTCAAAATTCTTGTTTATTTTATTTTACAGCATGTCAGTCTGGGAAGTTAGACAAAAGAAGCAAAAAAAAGAAAAAAAAGGCTGTTTATTTGCCTCATGCTGGGGGATTTCAGACTCCAGCAGGGTTCAATGGAGTGTGTGTCACCATCACAGAGTGTGCTAAGGAGGCAGACTGAGTGGGAGCTGGTGATGAGAGAGAAGGGGCAGAAGAAGTCTGCATTTGGCGGCTGAGAAGACATAAAGGAATACAAACAACAGTTTTGCAGAGAAGGCTCTTTCATGCTGTACAATGGATGTGTGTTATTATTGGCCTGCATTGTCCATTCTACTGCATAAAGGGAAGAAGCCTCTTTCCACACAACTCAACCCTACCACGCACAGAAGGTGTCAGCTCCACAGCAGCTCTGCTGTGTGGCCTCTGAAGACCTCAGGGAAGACACTAGGACTGTCTCTAAACTGAGATGCTGCCTGGGATATGGGGTGGAGCAGCATAATATGTTGTTCTCATCCAGCTCTGCAGTATTCCCTGAGAAAAATGAATTAAACAATCCATCATACAGATACAGCCATCCTAGGACTCCTGATGTGCTAAGAGTGGATCTGGGCAGCTTCTTTCTAAAATTTTGCAACCAGAGTAGAGGGAAATTTGAGATGTTTTCATTGCCTTGAATCTCTCCCACACACATTGACTCTCTGGATAAAGGCTAAATCATTGCTGTGAGCAATGACTTATCCCTTCCTTTTCTAAAATACTTCTCCATAAGAATAATTTTTGCCTTTGCAATGAATTGGATTTATTCAAATAGCAGGTATTTTTACAGTATGCAAGTATACTGACATGTTCCACAGGGTCTGCTAGCTCTAACACTCATTGTACAATAATACGGCAGGTATTTTTACAGTATGCAAGTATATTGACATGTTCCACAGGGTCTGCTAGCGCTAACACTCATTGTACAATAATACTGTGTTGTTCCTGCAAAGGAAAGTACATTTTTAAAGAAAAAGTACCTAACTATTTCCAGTAAAGTGTAAGTATGAGAGAAACACAACTGCAGCTGTAGTTGCAGGTGAGATTAATCTGCCTAGTTTTTGAAGAAGATACTTGAAGAAGACAGGAAATAAAAGGCATAACTTTACTTGAAAAAAACTGGAAGATTTAAAAAACATATATGCTAAATAGATAACAGATTAAATAAATAATAAAACCCCTCAAACAATAAAACAAACCAGTACAAAACCAAACCAAACAAAC
>NW_008654331.1:164577-173425 GCF_000695815.1 Acanthisitta chloris | reverse complement strand
CCCCCCCCCCCCCCCAAAAAAAAAAAGAAAGGAAAATATTTAAACCTAACTCGAGTCTTGCCCACTCTGTCCTTGTAGTTTCTATGTTTGGGTCACGGTGACCCACAATGGCAAAATCTGCCTGATCTCATTGGAAAACCTTCCTGTCATCTCTGAGGTAGCTGCTCCCACATGGTTCTCCTGCTCCTCTGAGCAAGCTCAGCAGCTCACTCCAGAAAGGACCCATCTCTTGCACCCACCCAGACTTCATTTGACCTATTCTTACAATAATATATGATAACTTAGTACAGAGAAATCAAAAAGATTCTCCCTTTCACAGCAATATGATGTTGCCAGCTTTCTAAACAGTGCTTTCACCTCTCCTTGGCTGTGCAAAATTTTTATGATTTAAATGGCAGGAAATGTTACTTATTTGGCTGATTTCTCCTCCTCCCCTCCTGTGGGAGCACTCAAGGACAGAGGACTTATCAGAGGCTGGGACAAAACAGTCTTATCTACAGCACATCACTGCTTAGAGCAAATATTGTTTCTAGCTTCTGATTCCCTTTTTCCCTAAGGTAAGTTTAACTCTCATTTAGTTTAGGCATTTAGTTTGCCTTTGCTTTGTTCCTTCCCTAAAGTGCCCAAAAGCAAAACAGAATGCTGTGTACCTGCTCCCTTTTGGTGTAGAAAGATTTCTGTGTTATTATCCAAAAATATTAAGAGGAATCAAAAACTGGGTGGTGAGGTTGTTTTGGTTTTGAGGTTTGTGGGTTTTTTTGGTAGGATTTGCAATTCCACTCTGTTGTACTGGAAGACTCAAACACTGTTTGAGAGGACACTAGCAAGGATATCATAACAAGGGAAAACTGAACTCAGGCTGAAGATGCACTTGCAATGTAACTATGTTTAAGCTTACTGCCATTTTTTTTCCATACAAAAATGACCATCTGGAGTTTTAACGCAGTTTACATGTCTACTTAAACAGCCAGTTCACTGATATTTTCATCTTGAACCTTTTCATGTTCCTTGCAGGAAAATGAAGAGTTTTATGCCTCTGATCTGTTTTCACTACATTACAATTCCAGGAAGTCATGCTTTGGAAAAGCCTACCAGTCAAATAGGATGTTAGACCCTCTTTTCTGACAAGCACAGTTGAAGGGGGTGCAGGGATGTGTGAATAGGAAAAAAAAGCATGGGGTGAAAGGAATATATATTTGATCTTCTGTGTCCTGATGAAAGTATGTAAAATTTGAGGCAGTGAGTTAGTTTTTTAAAGAGATCATTTGGGACAAAGAAGAAGGGAGATTAAGGGCAAGACCTATATGGTTTTATTTTTCTGTTCAATTTCAGAATTAGTGTTACTCAGTGTATAGGTACTACATATTTACCCACATCCAGAATTAATAAACAGCCTTACTAATACTCAGTACTTAATTCTTGCACAGAATATATTTCCCCATAGCAGTGGATCACACAACAAAATGCAAAGTTTGTTAAATGAGTCCCTTATCTCAGTTACAGAAAAGGGAGGCTTTATTAATAAAGTAACAAATGTAATCCAGATTTCCTTCATTTTCCAGATCAGTGTTGGTACCTGTAGACTATTAAGCACTACAAAAATCAGTGAACTACATGATGTAATATGACAGTGGGACTGTCTTACAGCTTGACCTTGAGAGATGTTTGTATTGACAGCAAACAGCCCAAAAGACAAAACCTGCACCATGACAATTCCACAAAATCACTTAAGAAAACCAAAAAGAGTAACAATCCTCAGGTCTCCAAACCTTCCAAATTAAGGAATTAAAATCCCTATAAAATGTCTAACCCTGGAGGCTTTTTACTGTAGAATTATCACTGGTAAATATATAGATTATTTAATTAATCCACTTGGTTTTAAGTTGTCTGCTCTTTTATTTTCCTTCTGTGCCTCACTTTGGTGATTTGAGCCCCCTGGCACCTTCAGAAATTGCTGAGAGGTGTCTGGTAGGAAGGATCAGAAGTTCACAGGCACAGGTGGATATGGTGTAAGGGACCTCATCCTGATGTCTCAGTCCCATCTCCACTCAACACTTGCCCCTTGGATGCAGTCCTAAGTTCAAAGGCACAGTCAAAGTGGCACCCCAATGGTACAGTCTTGCCAGCTTTGCTTTTAATGAGATCAGGGTTTCACTAGGCTCTGGAGTCTGTGATTCAAATGCTCTCCTCACTGTTCAGTTAATGGGATCAGAGTAGCTCCATCTGTAATGTGCGGGTTGTCTCCTGGGTAATCTGCCTTAAGGAGATGAATTGAGAAGCTTACACCTTTAAATATGATGCAGTCAAGGAGAATTATAATTATTGCATGTATTAACACTGTGTACAAGGCCCAAATTACATGGCATAGAAAATATGAAATAAAATGGAATATTGCAATAGCCAATAGTCAGGAAAAAACCCCCCTCATTTATTGAGCATTATCTATGCTGTTGGGAAACTTTGCTGTGGAGAAAAGAAACACAAGATACGTTCTCCCTGAAAGTACTGGAAGTCCTCTAGGGCTGTGAGGCAGATCATCATATTTAGCCTGTATGTAGGAGTTGGAAAGAACTCCATCAGCTTATCCTGTCATTTCTTCTTCCTCAGGATCAGCCTTTTTCCTTACTTTAAGATCAGAGAACAACTTTTGCGTCTTTTGCTGTCCAGTCTGGTTCATATATCTAAGCACATTGTTTACTTAAAATGGTCATTTTTTTTCACAAGAATTGTTTCCAAAAGGTGCCCATTTATTCTCTGCATTGGCAGAGTAAGGAAAAGGCTGAATGAATTTGGGAAGTTCACTATAGGATCTGGGTGCTCAGTTTACTTTTCTGTTACTGAGAAATACACATATAAATCCCTAAGCTTTTGTAAAATGGAGCCTAAAGGTTTAACTTGTCACTCTTAGCCTAAAGGAATGAAGGTGTCATCAGTTACAAATACAGTTGTTGGTATTTAGCTATCAAACTACTTGATTTGCATGTGTAAAGATTAGTTTCACCTCCAAATATTGAATCTCCTGGTGTTGCCCAAATTGACTACTGAGCACAAAACTGCACATACAAGATGAGGCTCTGATACCTCAAAAGAGCCTTTCAGGAAACAGAGCCTTTGTCTATGTAAAGTTGAAGTCAAAGGAACTGGAAGCTGAAGAGAATGTATTTTAAAATATGGTTCTAAGACCTATTTATTTGGCTCAATAAATGCTGTTATCTGACATATTAATTCTCTGAGAAGTAGGCATTTATTTTTTCTGCTTCTTTTGCCATTAGGATGTCAAAATTCAGTACTGTCTAAGAGACTGAGTCCTCATCAAAGAGATTTTCTTCCAATTACATTCAGTTTAAAAGTAATTGTAATTTCCACAGTAACAGAAACTCCTACTGTTCATACATTTCCCCAACTAATTCATTCTTCTATATGAGTTAAAATATAGTAACTGAAACTTGTCTTCCTCTGCTTCAGAAATCTCCAAAGAACAGAAACACCATGTTGTATTCCAGGCATGAGTAAGAAATTTTCACTTCTTTTGTTGAGGGTTTTCTTCATCCTACATCAAACCGTTTTTTTTAACCTGATTGTTGTCTCATACAATACAAATGTCAACATCACAATAACAAGTAGCTGAAATTACCTAAATGCTTTCCAGTTATTGTAGTTGCAAATATTTAACAGAGGATCACAAACAAGCACATTAGGGACCAGCTTCAGAAAAGATTTGTGTTTGTAGTGAACCTGAGGATGCTGTGCAGTTCCATTGACATCAGTGGACAAGAGTAGAATACATCAAGTGTGGATGAAAGTCTTAGCAGTATTGCATCTGTTTTTGAAAGTGACACCATGTTTGTTAGAGCTGAAAGCAGGATCTCACAACCGCAGCTTCCAGAAACAGACATGTACAAAGTTTTAAAAATGTGAGGAGGTGGCATGCTGAGTTAAAGAAGCTGATATGGAAGTAATTAGGTAGCAGACAGTAAGTGAGTTAGAAAAAATAGTGGAATAAGAGCCGACAGTAAGTGAGTTAGAAAAAATAGTGAAATAAAAGCTTTTAAAAAAGTCAAATGATTGCTCAAATCTCTCTTCCCCTTACCATTCCTGACCTCCCTTAAGTTAAGGCAGGCACGATGAAAGATCTACACACTTTCTTCTAATAACAATTTCCTCAGTAATCAAGGAGCGGAAGTTGTTAAGTGTAGTATGATTGGTTGGAAGAGATTTGCTCCAGCATTTGGCTCTCATGCCAAGAATATAAAACTAATAGGATATCTTCCACATATGAGGAGTGAATAGAGCTGAAGTAGCGATCAGCAGCTGACTCAGGCTATCTGACCACACCTACCACTACTGACCAAGCAGTAATTTCAGCCGGTGGTTGCTGAGCTGTTTTAGAATAGTCCATGCATCAGATCCCATTGGCTCTGATAGTAGCTCTACTCTTTGGGCAAAATCCTACAACTACTTGCAAGACTGTACAAGGACTACGGTGCAAGTGGGTAAGTAGCGATCAGCAGCTGACTCAGGCTATCTGACCACACCTACCACTACTGACCAAGCAGTAATTTCAGCCGGTGGTTGCTGAGCTGTTTTAGAATAGTCCATGCATCAGATCCCATTGGCTCTGATAGTAGCTCTACTCTTTGGGCAAAATCCTACAACTACTTGCAAGACTGTACAAGGACTACGGTGCAAGTGGGTTTGAAGGTAGACAAGAAAGATTCCCAAGTTAAAAAAGGTGACATTTTGGTGAGACATGTACACTAGGAAATGGAATGGATAACTTGGTGGGATAGAAAACTGAGGAAATGTGATCTTTGTTGTTCGTTATACCATATTCTTTTACCTCCCACCATGAGTATGAAACATTTGGGTGGATAAGTGAATCCTTTAGCTTGGTTTAATGCCAGCAATGAGAACATTTATGAAGCAAAGCCAAGCATGCTGGCAAACTTCCATTGATCATCCTTTCCTTCATTAAAGTCCTCTCACCTTGTGAGAATAAATTGATTACGCTACCATAGGACACGCTTCCTCCAGCACTTCAAAGCCTGCAGAGGTGGAAGCTGGATTTGGGCCATAGTGCCTGGAGCCTTCAAGAGTTAATTAAACATAATAGTAACCTATATATTTACAGGTCTCTTTTTGATGACAGCAACAGAATAGAGGTTAACCCCACTTTTCAGGTTCTCCCTCAGGATTTGTTTGAACTTTGCTCTTGTTCCACCTCTACATCAGTCATGAACTGAGTTCTGCGAGTCAGAGAGAAGGCATGCTGAATCTCCAGCTACAGACATGGACTGCAGGGATAGAAAGACTGAGCGATTTGCTGGAGGTTATACATGAAAACTGTGGCAAGATGCAGTTGTATTATTTCGTCTTCTTTTCTCACAAATTCCCAGCCACTCTCCCTCTTCTGTGATGAATCATGAGAATACCAATACATAACTAAGCATATATGACATGTAGGCACTGGCTGAAATTCTGCAAAGCATCTTACTGCTGCTGAGGTGGCAAAGAATGAGGAACAGAAATCTTTCAGATTTACCAGTCCTATTGCAAACAGCATTTATTTAAGCTTCCACATAAAGATCAACTAAGCAGCTTTAAAGACATCACTAAAACCTTCAAGCCGCATAACATTGATGAAAAATCGACTTGGAATCAACACGCTGCAGTGTACTTACTAGCCCTGACAAGGTGGATAAAAATAGCAAGGAAACAATGGTGACGTCAATCAAAGACTGGGTGAGCCAAAGAGTTTTGCAAATACTCCCACATGGAATGAGTCAGAGATGGAGTGGAGAGTTTGAGAAACACAAGGCAAGCAAAATCTCTTTAAAAGAAGTTTCACTGTGTGCTCAGAAGCCCTAGACAAGCTGCATTTAAAGCAACAGAGAAATGTTGTTGAAAAGAAGAGGAAAACAACTCTTGAAGGTCTTTCAGTTCATTGGCATAGGGAAAAGTTCTCTTTGACTTTTTTCCCAAAAGGCATCCAAAATTCTAGATGTGATAAATAAAACCAGATCTTTAGGGAGATAAATTTCCCAGCTGAAGTTTGGCAACAAGAAACCTGATCTCTCTATCTTCATGTAAGGATGAGGTCAGCACCCTGCAGGACAGATCTGGTCCAGAATATCGATGTCTTCTGTTAGTAAACAGAGACAAGGACAAGTTCAGCAGTTGATGGACAGAGCATGGCATGCCATTATACAGAAGTTTAGGATAGGAAGTAAAATAGCATATTGCAGCCACTTGGAAATTTGGAGATAATTTTGGGAGGCAGATGATCATGAAGTTCTTTGAATGTTTTCCTAAAGCAATGAAAAAATAATGTTTTTTTAAAAAGAATCAAAATTAAATTAAATTAAATTTAAAAACAACAAAAAAACCACCCCAAAACCCCAAACAAAGCAAGTGAGTACCATACCTCCCTAAACATGTCAAGCAATCAAAAATGTCCTAAGGTTTATAGAGGATAATTTTAGATGTAGTAGTCTAAGGTCTCTTATACATGCCAATTTCAAGTCCTTTAGTATTTGTGTATACTTTGAAGAAATATAAAATAATTCAGTTTTGTAAAATATCTAGTTCTGAAAGTCAACTAGGTATATTTTGCAATATCTGAAGAGCTAGTCCCTTATAAAAACACTCAGCTTCTTAACAACACTCGTAAAGATCTCTAGGATTAAAAATTTCAGGAGTGATATTTCCTTTTCAAGCTCCCAGAATTGTACCCACAAGTCTAATCATCTTGATGATAGGGCATAGAGACCCTGAATTTGCATCTGCAGTAATCAAAGCAAGTATTTTCCAAAGTTCATTAGGTCTGCGACCAAATTTCTTAGTAACTTCATGCAAATGGCTGTCTTTTTTCCCATCAGGAAAGGTGTGCAAATATGGTGTAACACATAGAAACTCCAAATGCCAGCTCATGTCACAATAAACATATTTCCCAAGGTGAGGAAAGAGGTTTCTTTCACAAAGCTTTTAACCACTCTCTGACTTTTTCCCCAAGTCAGGCCTTTTGTCCACACACTTATTTTAGCAGCTGGTTTTGCAGCACTCGATGTTTACACAATGCAAAGTTTACAGAATTTTGTCCTGAAAAATATCCTCCCTCAATAAGCAATCTCTTCCATTTCAGAACTGGTTCTTCTTTGTAATGGGCTCCCAGTCTTTTCTCTATCTCAGTGCCCACTTGCAGGTTTGGGTCTGAAGCTGGAAAACAGAACACCTGTAAAGGGACAGCTAAGAGACATTTTTTAGCTTTTTTTTTTGTTTCCCGTTAGACATTCTTCATAGTTTACTTATATTTCTTTGTTGTCTCAGTCTTTTGCAGCTGTTGAGTAAAGAAGAATAAAAAGCTATTCTTGCTTTATTAAAGATTCAGTGCTCTTTGCCATTCTTTTCCTGGTTTTTGATGGAAAAGCCTGCCAAAACTAAGATACTATCTGTGGGTAGGAGGTATCTGAACTGAAAATGCCATGGTCTCTAATGGTTACATGGAAAAACAAATATTTCAGTATACATGCAGCCTAATAATTAGCCCTTTTAAAGACAGCAAGTACTCACTTGCAGGGGAAGACCCATCCTAATATTATATATGTAGTCATACACCATATTCTTGAGAGTCCTTTATATGGCAGAACAATGAGATTTTCAAATTAAGACTTCAAAAGTACTTGTGTTTTCCCTTTTAACTTCTGGAATGAATGTAGAACAATGTTTAAATTTCTTTATGCTGAGATTTAGCCACATGAAATTATTCTATCCTTTCTCTATCAAAATCATAAACTACTGGGAAAGCATAACTGCTATTACATTATGATTTTGGAAGAAGAGTTAAGTACCAAACCATAGTTTAAGGAAAGGCATATAGGCCTTATTAACTGATCATGTCAGAACAGCTTCACTGTTTATTATTGCAGGCTTTTGGCTTAACTGAAGGCTTTGGTTGAAGGTGGAAGCTTCATTTTGACCTAGGGATGACCTCTGAAAGATGCAGCAACCTCACAGCATAAGAATGGCTTATCTGCAGTGGTAATTTAAATACCGCAAGACTGTGACATGTCAGCGTAATACTATGGTGGAGATACTCAGAGAATACACCTGCTCCAGTTAATAAAGTGACATGTTAGTCAACAAAGCCTTTGCTGGTGTAAATTGTCTGTGCAGCTCTTCATGAGAAAAGTCTTCCTGTTTATCTAACTATGGAAGATAGAGATATTATGTTATTCAGTGATACTGATACCATAATTTATATGGTGACTGCTGCAGGATTTCTGGGTGAAATCTGACCATGAAGTTTAGTGTTCAAACAAAAACAATCACAATTATTTTAAGCTGTAACATGCAAGGATACAGGCTATAACTGACAAGTTTCTTTTGATAAATCAAAAGGTTACTATTCAAAATAGTAAACTGCACTGTAAACTGTCAGCAGGATCAGGTCCTTGGGTATTGTAAAGCAAATGTCTACATATAATCTGACTAATGTTTGTATTTTGTAAGCAATTACTAATATTTGTTCTTTGACAGGGCTTTCTGAAACATTACAGAGAAATGAAGAATACTTTTAATTTGTACTGTATTAAATTATACTTGTATTAATTATTAAATAAAGATTATTGCTAAAAGTTAATGGAAGAAACTATCATTATAACTGCCACAAATAAAAAATCTACCTATTGTATTTTAGAGATTATGCCATCCATTAATTAGTTTATAGACCCCAAAACCTAAGGCAATGTCAGAAATTTCCAGGATTTCCCTAAATCCGTCTTGCTAGAACACGTGAGATTTCTGATGCAGCTGAAAAATATGTGCTGTGTATAAGTTTGAATGCTTGCGC
>NW_008654331.1:151432-164523 GCF_000695815.1 Acanthisitta chloris | reverse complement strand
TTTAAAATTAATAAAAAAAATACTGGTTCACACCAACATCTTGTGGATAAGCCCTTGAAAATTCTCAAGGCACATGAATTTGCCTGATTTTACATTTTGGAAGATAGAAGCAAACAAGCTGAATGGAAGTTAAGCGTCAATGTTTCTTCTCAGTCTGGCATGACTGTGCTTTGTCCAATTTCACAGGTTCAGAGGAAATTTATGGGCAAAATTACTCTGAAACTGCATATATATATATGTGTATATAGTGCATTGCCTTACTTTCTTAAAATAGTATTTTATTCCAGGATAATTCCAATGGATTATTTTTGGTTATGATGCAGGGTGACTGAAGACAAAACGACCTCAGTCTCTGTTGCTTTGTTACACTATGCAACACTTTGGAACTTGCCGATTTTATAGGATCCACTCCTTGGTTGCAAATTTGGCTGGATTCAGGCAAAGAGATATTTTGAATTTCTCTTTATTTTTAAAGAGAAAATGTGATGTTAGCTGTTTAAGTATGTATGTGGGGAATTTTTTCCTTTGTTCCCCTCTCTCCTGACATAAAAGATCTGCAATACTCAGTGCTATGTAGTAACTTTACTATCTATTGAAGAAAAATTACCCAAGAGTGTTGGGCAGCAGATGCACCTACTGAGCTGTCGACAGAGGAGGTCTCGGAGGGCACGGAGCCCTCATGCTTAGATCCACTGTGCAGAGAGTGAAAACAAGACATACTGAAACCCACTGGCCTCTATTGCTAAGCTCTACAGTAGTTTTCTTCCACTAGAGGATGAGAAGTTTTTTCACGTGGGCATACCTGCAAAGCTATGCATTGCTGCCTACAAAACCAGAATGGATAAGCAAGTGCTGGCTAAGGGACCCCCGCCAAACTAGGGGAGAAATACACTGATCTCATCTTTGCTGATCTTTCTTTGTGACAGTTACCTCTACTTATGCTTTGCACAGTCCCTGGGGAATTCACCCTTACCAAAATAATTCAGAAATGTACATGTAGGATATGCAGCTTTACAATTTTGATGTATTCCTAAAATCTTGCAAATATTACATGAGTATGTGAAGTGCTAGTCATGGAGACAGTTTCAGTTGACATACGTATTTGGATAGACACATGAACTATGCTGGGGTGAAAAGTATAACTGTGCTTTTAATATTTAGGAATGGTATATGGCTATGCAGCTTTTTAGGGACAGGACAATACAGAACCAGATATGTTCAGAAAAGTTGGATGCCACTGGATAAACACATGAATGTGATCCCAGAAGCAATGCTTCTCAGGGCATTATTTTCTTATAGGGATAACGTCCTTGATCTTGAATGACTGAAGACTTTAAGTGAATGGTATGTCAGTACTTTCCACTGAAATCATTTGATATGACAACTTTAAAATACACAAAATACATTCTGCTGACAAAGAAATACATAAACTACCGCAGCCCAGAAAAAATATCTGGTAAATAAATATCTGGTAGCACTATATGTGAATTATATATATGCACACAAACATATATATGCATGTGTATATGTAACACTATACACAAATACATATAATAAAATAGATATATAAACATATGTATATGCATATTTCCATAAGATTCCTACAGTTTGTTGACATGAACAAACTATTTAGAAGTTAGCAGGCTTACTTATAATAAAATTAAAAAGACATTTTATCACCACATCTTACTTGCTCTTTGTTTGCTATCTTGCCTGTCTCCTTGGAATGTTCCTTCCTATTGTGGTAAAAACCAATCTCATATTTCCTAACTGCCGATTGGAAAATCTAGTAATACACAGCACTAACCTATTTGAAAACATACACAATCTGATCTTGTAAGTCATGATGGTGGGATCTGCAGGTGCTTTGTGCTGAGCTCTTCTGGAAATGCAGAGCTAGTGTAAAGAAGCCTAAGTAGAGGTATCTCTGTCTTTAGGTTTTGATATGGTATCTGACACCTGGCTATCAGATCTTGGACATCTGTTTGACAGTTTTGACTTGTAATTATTATGAGGAATCCTTAAACAAACAGATCACAGCAGATAGTGGAAAATACACTAGAATAAAGTAGAACCTGGTCTGTTGCTAAGGTGTGTAGGAGGCATCAACAAATATTTTTGTCTTTCTTTAAATAAACTAGCAACATTTTCTATTTTCCTGCCTACTGAAAGTATACAGTACAATGCATTTGGCACTGCCAGTTTAAACTGCAAATTATTTGGTAGAATTACGTCCTCAAAGCAAAAGATATTATTATTGTTTTTACTATGATGTATTTACTGTGGCACATACTTGCAAAATGAAGTGCCTAAAGTAATACTTCTAACACCCTATTCAGACACTCAGACATAAGCAGACTGAAATCAAAGCACCAATTGCTCCCCTTTAATTCAACAGGATTTGTGAGGGTACACCATGTTAAGAATATAAGGCCAGTTTTACTTTGATTCCTTAATAAATGGACTTAGGATCCTAACTGGAAAGCTGTAACTCATGTGCATAGCAAGGGGGTTAAGGTGGCACAGGGTTAAGGTGGGAAGGCATCATAAGTCTCTTTGCTCTGTTTCAACCTTCTGAAATTTGATGCCATTCGCCAGAGGTCTCCTAAGTGTAAAAAGTTTGTCTCCTCTTGTTAAATTGCCACCTGCTCAGGGAAACGCTAATCCATTAAGGTCAAGCAGTTCTGAGAAGGTGCTGCAGTGCCTGAGGCAGCCTCTTGAGTTTCACTTCTAGCAGCTGCAGGAAGATGAAGTTGGGATGGTCCTCGTTACTGAAATTAGACAGATCAGGAAGTAAACAGAGCTTTCCTTTCATCTGATCTGGCTTTGAGATGGGAAAGGTTGGGGAGGGGGGCAGAAAAGAGGGTGAATTCCTCTTCTAATTACTTTATGGGTCAGTTCTCCAGACTTTGTGTCAATGTCAGACATACATAATCTTTTTTATTTTTAAATGAGAGCAAAGTAAAAAAAAATTCATGATGTACTGAAGATTTTAGGGTTTGCTGTCATTTAGTTCTCAATATCATGACTTTCATTTGGATTATTATACTTCCCTTTGGGAATGAGCAGCCAACAGATCTAAGACAGGGGAAGAGCCATACCATCTGCATAAACTTCTTGCCTCCTTTACATAGTGAAACCTTTGCCTTTTGTGTTCATTGCTTGGTTCCTTTCCTCTGAAGTGGATTTGAATATTATGAAGGGTGCTGGACTGACAGTACAGGCTGGAGCCATTTTTCACACCTGAGCTGCTGGGATAGCAGCCCTATGAGACCATCTCTGCCCCACAGATATGAAGGGACAGCCACCCACAATAAAGAAGAGTCAGATGCCACCTCTATGGCAAAGGCTTCCCACGTCACCTCCACTTTCTGCAGCCTGTGCCAAAGATCACCCTGCACAAACCACAGCCCCTCTGGGGGGGTCATCATTCACTTGCAGAGCTCCCTGATTTGTGGATGGCTTCAGAAAAGAGACTGAAAAATATGAATGATGGAAGAACATTCAGGACCAATGTATAGGTGTGCTCAGCACGAGCTATAACTCGAAGCAGCAGTTCAGATGTGCTCCAGCAAATGAATGAGCCAGTCTCAATCTTGTTTTGTCTCACTGAGAGCCAGTATTGCCTGGGATCAGCTGGGGCAAAAGCAGACTTTTCAACACCTTTTTTGGGTAAGATAGGCTGTAATTATATGAATTCCATAGGCACAGGCAGCCTTATTGCTTCAGTCCCTGCTTCTCACACACCCACTTGGAGTCCTATTTTCACAGGGTTTTTAAGAGCTGCTTTAGAGAGCTGTGATAATCCGGGGGATTAGTGAGAGCCAGAGGGGAGCCAGACACATGATGCCCCACAACTGAAACATGCAGATGCTTTGCTTTGATGTGATAAGGCGCAGTGAAGCCTTTTAAAACTGAGATGAGGGAGTGTTTTGTAGAGCACTGCAGCATCTACCAGGGCCATCAGAGCTGAAGACAGCTGGTCACCTACTTGATTCAATTAATTATTTTGGCCCCCTTGATTCTGCTCAGCCAAGGCGCTCTCCTTCACCTTCCCCCACCCCTCTGCTCGCCCAGTTTATGGGGCCATGGTGGTGAGCAAGCAAACGTGATTTCACAGCTGGTATCCCCAGTGAGACAGAAAGATACCCTCCTCCAGAGTCACTTATGTTGCATTACAGGTAGTCAGAAGGAGCCTTTTGACTGGATGAAAATAGACATACTACAATCCTCTTTCTTCCTCTGACTAGCAGCAGGCCTTTCGGTCTCCCAGAGCCAATGGTTTATTTGAAACTTTTCTCTCTTCTTGGAAACTAGACAAGATACCCAAGCGCCTGCCTTTCCCTCTATAAATGCTCAGTGTGTTTCTTCACCACAGACAAATGCATGTAGCTGTAAACTGTTTCTCAGAATATATATATGGTGAATCTCCAGCGTGGATGCAGATGCAAAGAGTTACCTATTTAATCATGTATCTGTATTTCTCTCTCTCTATATATATATATATATATGTTCAACATACTGGGGGACCAGGATGTTCACTTGGCAATTTTTATTCATGCAAGAAATCTATATGCACACAGTTGAAGCCAGTTATGGCATTAGGCTCTAATGAGGATTACATTGTGATGAGCATTTTATATAAATCAGGGGGAAAACAATTCCTATATCAAAGTACTTTCAACCTACATAGTGCAAAATAGAAATAGTGGGTAGGGTGATGGAAGAAAAGTTTTTTTCAAGCAAGAAGATGCATTTTTGTAAAGCCATGTTAATTCTTCTCTTAAGAAAGCACAAATATTTAGGTACTTTAAGTGCTAGTTAAGTTTTAAAGTCAGGAGTTCATAATTGAGTATGTATATGAATTAGTAATTCAGAAAGTATAAATGAATAAGTAATTCATAAATTCACCAGCAACTCTAAGAATTTGCTTGAATCTCCAAGGATGCACATCATCAGGATTGTTTACAAATATGACTCACTGATTACAATAAGTCTGCAGATCACAGATCACAAAGTGTGTTCTAAGGTGCCGCCACAATGTGTCCTCAAGCCCTGCAGATTCATTTTTTAACTAGAAAATACTAACTTATTTGAAATATCAGTGAAATGCCATCACAGACCCAGATCCTGAAGCCAGATGTGTTTCCTTAGATCTTAGAATCTATACAGATTGAATTCTGAATGAAGTTATTGAAAACTATCCTTACAATGACACTATGGAACCAGAATGAATTCAGAAGCCGTGGCATACTACAGACCTCAGAGTGAAGGACAGGACAGGAAGAGACACTACTGTCTGCTTCTTTCTGGTACTGGCACTTGCACCATTTTCTCTATTTTTCTTCAACCCTTCATACTTTTATTTCTCACATCTCAAGTGAGAGTCCTAATTGGTAATTGGAGACTACCGTGGAGTCATTGCTTGTCTGTGTAAGTAATTACTGAAGGTTTTGGATTTATTCTGCAATAGTATGAAAACAGGTCTTGAAGCCTCAGAAATTTTCATAAAGTAGAATTTGTTTGGGCCAGCCTAACTTTTCTCCACCATCTGCTTGGCAAACTTGTCTTTGCAATGCAGTTGGAAGAGTCTATTATGATTAGTATAAATGCTGTTGAAAAATAAACCCTTTATTGGAATTTTTATGTTATTGTATCAGACAAGGATACTCTTGCTAATTGTACCCTATCCCTCCACTGCCAATTTCAGTTAAGAAGAAATGTAAGCGGTACAAAGTTGGGATTTTGTCATTGTGATTAAACACATAGTTATTTAAATGCAATCAACAGCAGAAGTATCGTTCAAAATACTGCTAGGTATACCTCTTTCCTTGGAACAAATATTTGCCTTTTGTTATCGGCAGAGTCCTAAAATGAATATTTAGTCAAAAATGCTAACTGAATTTTAAAGGAGCATCCAGTCAGGACTGGGCACAATCTGAATATTTTAAAAAAAATTTAGCCACAAAACAAACCAGAAGTATTGTTGGAATAGATCAATAATTGTAAAAACCTGTTCCTAACATGAACTGAGGTCTGTAAAAATGGTATTTTGTAATAGTCTCACATCAGCAAATCTCTTCAAGATGGTCTTTTTAATCTGCAATATCTTGGTTTCAAAAAATCCCTGCAGAATAAGTGATTATCTCTTTCATTTTAATGTTCCAAAGGTACGGTACCACATATTCTTTCAAAAGTCACTTGACAGAACAGAAGATGTTAGCCCCTTTGCAAAGTGGAAAGCTTCAAAAACCTCTTATTATTATTCTGCAAAATGCAAACAAAGCTCAGGAGGGGTCCCTGTTAAGAAGCAATTTACATCTCTTGGAATGATTTAAAACTGACGACGACGACAACTTGAGTGACTTCTTACCCTCTATGGACCTTGAAGACTCAGGCAGAAAAGGAAGTTAAATATTGGAATTATTATTCTATTGAAAGACACAAAACCTGATCTGATGTTTAGGCCGCCTGTCCCTGCTTCTGGGCCTTTGGCACTTTATCATCTGTGACCTTGACTCAAGGAATCACTAATATCAACAGCCAGTGGCTGCACAGTCACTTGCTGATATTGGCTGCACCCAGTGCTGCTTAAAAAGTGGTACTGTCTCACTTCTTGAGAAGTTGTCTCTTTTTAAAGATTGTTTTATCCACTGTCAACATTAAGATTTCCTTTGCAACAAATTCCACATGGCTCTAGGATAGCAAGCTGGATTCAGTGACTATACCCAGCTAACAGTATATTGGGAAAGCAGGTAAGTGGTTTTGGGCAATTGATTTTAGGAGTTTAGCATGTGTTAAAATATTATAAAGAACAAAAGACTTCCCTGAACTGAAGAAACAGTAAATGGGAATCAAATGCAAGTGGAAATGAAGAATGCATTTGAAGACTTTTTATTCTTTACAGAAGGCCTACTTACTAATTAATAACCTCACAATTTTAGATAAAATTTACTGTATGCCAAAAATAAGAACATATCTTTTACAGAGAAGCCCATCAGAAAAGCTAGAAAACTATGTGGAGGATCAGCAAGTGCTTTGATCATTGGATCTGGTTCAGTAACATGCAGAGATAACTCAAATATCTTAGCAGGAATTACTGACACCACTGAATATTTGTTGTATGACATAATTTGTTGGAAATTAACCAAAATTTCTGCTCATCTAGAATATCTGAGCTTGTCTCTGCAGCCTGTGAAGTCAACACAAACTTCACCATTGACTTGGTAGGAGCAAGGTCAGTGTGGACAGAGAAGAAACAAAATTGGAGCTTGACGTTCCACACAAATGCCAGAGAAACTACCCATCTAAATTATCACACAAAGAGCTTCAAAAGAGCCCTAAACCTCAGTTTGCTTTCCTGGATGCAGTTACTCTTGTGATGTATGCAGCCACAGATTGTCATTAACTAAAAGCACACTTAATTCTGAGGCCAGCCAACCATTGGACACACTGTTCCAAATTTGTCTCCTTTGGGCCCACCACACCCAACTTGGATCTCTGTCCATCACCCACAGACAATGAGTGTCCAGGCTATATGGCACAAAAGTATCTGTGATGAAATCATAGCCCATTGAAGTCAACATCAAGTCTGCCATTGACTACCACAGGGGCCATATTTCACACAGTCACAGTTGTCTACACAAAATGGAATAGCTTTTTAAGCTGCCCTCTTCACTCTTCCACTTTCTGTCTTCTACAGCAGTGCATTTTGGGGTAAACTGGGACTAGTGGGAGCCAGTGAATTATTTTCCAACAATATTTTCTGGTGGAGTTTCTGCCTTCTGGCAGCTATGCCCAGAGATGCAGAGGAAACCCGATTTCAACCAGGAACTTCATAGCACTGTGGTTAACAGCCAAAGTAAGGGAGTTCATAATTTGTAGACTGACAGTGATGCAAAGGAATGAGATATTACTACTTCTTATTTGAAACTGAAACCTTATTTTAGCAAGGTGATAAAGATCAGTTTCCTTGCAATTTGGGAGATAATTTTCAATTATTCTGGGCTCTGGTGAAATGCTAAATAAAGGCCAACCAGCACATGGCACAGTGGTGTTCTGAGCTTAATTAGAGTTTCTAGACACTACAGCAAATAAAATTAGTAAATAATAATCATTGCAACCAGTGGTCCTTTTAAAAGATTGAATAGTCAGAAAAGCAAAGAGGAAAAGCATTGTTGAAAAACTGAAATTGATGTCCACAGTGTCAGGTGAGTCTAAATAACACAGGAAAAATACAACATAACAAGAGTGATACTTTAACTTCTCAGATGGACCAGCTTGTTGCTTCCAGCTGTGCTGCGAAGCTCAAAGTCTCTTGGATTACATATGTAGAAAGTTGGTGGCCAGCCATAAGTGGGTAATTGAGAATAAAAGCAGTCTCTTCTTGGCAGCAAGAATACAATAATGCCTCTGTTAATACACTCATTTTTCCTCCTTACACTAGGCTTCTTGCTCATATCTGATTCATGCTGAAAGGGTAAGGATGTGCACTAAGATCAGAAAGCTGCATGCAGGAGCAAGGATAGTTCTTTTGCAGTAGAATTGCACTGCAGTTAATAAATGTCCTCTGCCTTAGTTCATTTGAAGGTATTTCATAATGAAGCCCATTGTTTAATCTTCTCTCCTCCCATAGTTAATAATATTCTAATTATAATTATTATTATTTCTTAGCATTTACATAACACTTTGCATCTTCAAAGCATTCTCTACCTATGAATCATGTTGCTCACAAGGTAAGTCATAGAACTAGCCAGGATTTCCCTGCTAATTTTTTTGAATGGAAACAGTATTTTTGAAGTCCTCATTTTATGATGTGGAGAGGTATAGTTCCTATTAGCTCATATTTGAAGCTGAATATCTGTAGGATTCAGTATGACAAGGTAGCCTAGTTCCTTTGGGAAAAGACAAGGACCACAACTTGTCCATCTGTGGCATTCAAACAGCTCTGATTATTATGAAACAGGGCCCAAAAAGGATATGTAGATTTGATCCAACAAATTGAAATGGAATATTTAGTTCATTATTATTAATATTTCCACAATTTTGAAAAAAAATCCAGGAAAAACCAAAGAAAATAAAAGAATAGCACAGAGAGGTATTTTAAATATTGCAATTTAGAATACTTTTGAAGTAATGGAATTTCCTTCAAGATGACTATCCATGTTTTCATCAGCTCTATTAAGTCAAAACTCTAACAGAGCATTGTGCCATTTCCCTCTCCTCTAACTAGTTGCTGTGTGAACCATGGTGTCAGAAAACAATGGAGGAAATCACTGTCTCCAAATACATCCAGCTTAATAATGAGCACAGGAAATGGTATTCTTAAATAGGAAAAAGCCAATGCTGGGATCCAGGTCTCCAGACTTCAGATGCATACAAGTACCTTACCAGCATGAGAACACAAGGATGTTCACTTATCCTTGGTTGTCAGTGAGCACAGAGGGAGAAGGAGGATAACTGGTAATCTATGCACGAGATGCATGACTAACACAGGCAGGTTGAAATCTCTCCAAAGGTGTCTGTTTCACTCCACTGAGTGTTTCAGAAGTTCTTTTTTTTAGGTCAGATCTCTGAGGTGACTCTAGGTAGACAGGATTAATCCCTTGTTACTGAGAAAAAGTGGCTAATATGGCTTTACTGTAAAAGAAACTTGTGCATTGACCCAGAGAACAGTCTCTTTTCTTTCAAATTTGCACTACCTTTGACCTGCACACAGAAAGCCATGATTTTTCACCTTCTGATGGCTTCTGTGAGAGGCACAGAAGCTTGGGTTTGGTTCATAGATGATATTAAACTATTACATTCAACAATAAACCAGATAATCTGCCAAGAAAATAAGCATGACTGCACTTAACTTTATAAGAGATAGTTACTCCGGGACTATGTATATTAATGAGTTTTGAATGAGTGACATTTAATAAAATATTCACCATCTCTTCAACTTTCTTTCATTTCTTTTCTTGCTGGAGCCCTTTCATATTTGAAAATTAATTATGCACACCATATTTAACCAGGGTGAAAATGAGACTTACATGGAACCTTTCCAGCTCTTCATTACATATTTAATTGTTAAAATAATCAAGCTATCCATCACACATTCAGCCACCCAGTCGTCTGTCACCTTGGAACCAGTCAGAGAGATCATAGACAGAGAAGTATGGAAACAAAAATTTCATATCTCTCGCACTGGACAATTTTGCCATTGAGAGCAAGGATCTTGGCATGGCATATCTGTATCGTATTTGCAAAACTGGCACAAAACAGTGTCTTCATGACATCTTCTATGCTTTGGGTCTCCTCATATCCAGCACTAAAAACTCTGGCTGTGTTATATAAAAGTTCTTTAGCACAGAAGAAATTCAAGCTCCTGTGTCTTCTCATTGATTTTAGAACCAGGCTAAGAGCACTTTACAGAGTACACAGTGCTCTGCCCAGCATTTAATAATAGCTACATGTTATGTGATTCTTTTCATCAAAAACTTGTCCATGCACTTTGCTAGAATGCTAGGTAACAGACCTTGTTTAATGGATGGTGAAACGGTGACTCTAGGACAGTATCAGGCTATAGCAATAATCCATCAAACATAACAAGGCACTTTGAGGAGCCAAGTACTTGTCCCAGAAAACCACAAAGCAAATACAGGAAGAAGGATGCAACCTCCTTCTTCTGAGTTTGATCACAGTGCTCTTTTCACTGAGCTTTCCACATGCCGAGAGCTCCATGAAGTATTCTGGGATTCTTCATGTAAATCTGGGGTTTGGTGCTGCAGGATTAGAAGCCAATATGATGCCACAAATGCACAATATTTGAAAGATGCAAAGTACAACCTGTGGATTTTCAATGGGCCCTTGGATTCTTAGAAAACAGAGAAGTAAAGGTATGAAGAGGAACAAAGCTGATTTCAGTTCCTAGTGTTGCTGCAGTTTCAACTGCCAACAAATTACTTCATTTGCCCATACTCACAGTCAGTGACACCTACATGGGTGTCACTTCCCATCTATGTTATATGCCAAATGTTCATAATATCCTCAGGAAAACAATATTGCACACTGCAGTGAGAATTTTTTTTCAGTATAGGCATTTTTCAGTAGTCAGAAAATTGTAACAGTTTTCAATTTACAAAGGAACATGGATGGGGTGCAAGTTCTAACTTTTCATATTTTACTGAAAGCATCATTGCATTCTATGCTAGAGACAAAGAGATCACAAAGAATATCTAATTCATACACTCTATTCCAGAGTTGGAGGTGATACTTTTGAAAGCATTTTGATAGGAACAGAGTAGTGCAGTTAGTTTATTTAGGCCCAGCCTCACTATGCATTTCTCTATAAATGAAGTATGATTTCAACTTAATGTCCAATTTTACGTAAGAGTGAGCTTAAACCTAGACAGATTTGACAGAGCTCAGCAATACTGTAACTTTAAATGACTATTGTCTAATGCTTTAACAGTTTGTAGCAGTAATTGTGCATTGCCCTGTAGACTAAAGACAAAACAAGCTTTCTCCTGTTTCATACACAAATGTATAGCCAATACTATTAAAATCTAACAGAAGAGCCTTCTAGATAGTATTAAATGAATCTCAGCTCAGGCAGGCTGTGATATATGGTGAAGGTCAAAGCTGCTATGAACAATGAAGTATCTACTTACAGGGAAATAATGCATTTGGATAAAGAAGGTGTGCCTATCAAAGATGAATATGATCTGGAAAATAAACAAACAAACAAACCCCAAAACAAATAAAAAAACCCCACAGAAGATGCAAGAATCACAAAACAAAAGTCACCAACACCAGCCATAGCTTGAAAAGTATCAAGGACAGAATCAGTGAAGCGAATGATCTATCTTATAAATTAGACTTCAACTAGTGTAAAAGCAGCCAAAGTGAGGGCCCAATTGTTTTTGTAGCCTGTCGGAAATAATTTCAAACCTGACAGGATACCATGGCTCGTAGTGTGATCTCACAGATTTCAGTAGTCATGCTGAGAGATAAGCAGAGAAGCATGGTAAAAACCCTGATAGCAAAAGCACTGCTGCCAGCTTTGCTGTACTAAGAAATTATCATTCACTCCATATAGCAGATCGGGCGAGCAATGAATTATTTCCCCTTCCTTCTCTCCCTCTTCTTCTGCCTGCCTCCCTGCTACCACCCTCTTGCTCCTTCTATCTCCTCCCTGGGAGGACATGAAATGTTGTGGTTTATGGTATCAAAACCAGCTGATATATCCAGTAATAACAAACATCAAAAGAAATTACACTGTCATGAAACTATCTTATCATATCATTAGTGTCCTAAATTAAAGCAAGATGATTGCCCCAACAGACAGCAGCCAACCATACATAGATACTAATAACATGACAAGTAGGTTGCAGAGTTCCACTGGAAGAGAAAGTGCCATGCACTCTGTAATTATGCTGGGAATCAACTGACGAAGCTATTACTTCAGTTATAGATGGTGACAGGCAAAGACATACAGTTCATGTGCCTGTCTGAGATTGGGCACCCACTGTCCACTCCTGGGATCCCCAGCTACTTGGCTCTAGAGGGCTCTGCCAATCCACCTTTGAAAAGGTACAGCCACACCCAGAGCAGAAAAGGGCAGGTCTTGTCACCCCTGTAAGATTATTCAACTGTTGCCTGGAGCAACGCAGAGCCATGAACACTAAGAGGAGCCCCCAGAAAACTGTGACTCCTCTACTGCTGTAGAAACCCTGGAGCTTCCTCAAGCAGTGAAGCAAAAGGGACCGGTGGATGAAGAGATGATGGCAGAGGCACATGGTTTGGATCCTTGGGTGGGGGACCCTGTTGACTGTTCAACCTGTAAACTTCTGCCCATAAATTTCCACCTCTGGCTATTGCTCTCTTTTGGAAGCTGCAGTGTTGACCTGCAGAATGGGAATGGTTCTCTTTTATGGGTCAGGGAAGATTTATTCCCTTTGACTTATAACCTCATATACTTGGACGAGTATCATTACTATTTGCATTTGTGCAATACTATGAGGCTGTGTCCAAATCCCTGGAGATTAGTATTTTCCTGGCAGAAACACCCACTAATTCTACTAAAGGTACAGCTTGAATCCGTATAA
>NW_008654331.1:132524-151407 GCF_000695815.1 Acanthisitta chloris | reverse complement strand
AGAGTGCCCTTCAAGAAAAACACTAAGTAGGGATTGCAGGGAACCGATTTCAGTTCTTAGTGTTGCTGCAGTTTCAACTGTCAGCAATTGCTTCATTTGCCTAGACTTCTTGCCATTTACTGTCCCAACCGGAAACCAGATATATTTTCTTTGATCAACATATCCAATTCTTAAGTAGCTGTTCAGGACAATAGTCATTTAACAAATGCTTGCATTTCTAGAGTCTAAAACAATTTGAGTCTAATAGCAATTTGGCTGTCTGGCTACAAAGATATAAAAGACAACTGAGCTGGTGGGGCACATGTGCAACTAGAAGATGGGGTACCATTCCATTTAGCTTTTTCTCAGCAAAAATGCTGAGATGCTGAGCTGAAGCTTTCTTGCTTCATCCCAGGACCCCAGCACTAACCCCTTGGCTCAGTATCCATCAGTTTAGTGATCTAATCCAAATTAAATGCTTATGCCTTTTTTTCCCCCCTCAGATCCTGTCCTAACACAGCTAAAAAGCTGGAAGATGAAGAGCAGGAAGAAGGGAGTAATTTTCCTTCCAAAATTTTACCTTGCTGCTGAAAAAGGTACTTGGCAATGTACTCCTGTGGACAGGCAAAGGCAGTACCATCTTCATTTTACAGTCAAGGTATGATATCAGAGAAGTATTAACTGGTTTGCCCCAGGTCACACAGGAGTCTGTAGCAGAGCCAGAAATTTGACTTAGATCTCCCATGTCTCAGATCAGTGCCTTAATCATGACATAATCACCAGAAAGTGGAATAGTTAGGTTAACTGTGAAAGAGTAAGGGGTTTTTATTGCTATGGTATATAAAGAGAAATGGCAGCAATGCATTTCTAGTTCCTGGAAATCTTTAAGATAATTTATATTCTGATAATCAACTGGGGAAAATGACTCTGGGGTTCTCTGTTTATTCCCTCTCAGTTACTTTCATGTGAAATTTGCACAATTCACAATTCAAAGGAACGTGTTTTCCCAATGCAAACTCAGTTGAGGACTGAAAACTCATCTAGAATTTTGACTCATGCATCATCAGTAGCCAGGAAGAGTTTTCAAAAATATTCCAGAAATCAAAAGTCCAGAAAGGAGACACCTGTTTAATTTCACTTGCTCCTGGAGGTGGCAGAATTCTATCCAAAATCTGGAGGCCTAATTTCTTCCAAACTTACTCTGAATTTAAAGAGAAAAATCTTCATGTTCAATCCAAGCTAATTTCTAAGATGGAGTTACCTTCTAGAATACATAAATATTAATACTGGTAATAGAATAATAATGTTCCTTAACACTTGGTTTTAAGCAATTATTTAATTTTATTAATTCCAATAGAGCAAGAAGGATTTCGCTTGCCCACTTCACTTTCTCTTTTTGTGATGGATCCTTCTGATTGCAAACTTTCACTAACTTACAGTCTGCTGTCCTGCAGGTGCCAGACAGGTCAGAGCACTACTCTGCTCAAACACAGGCGTAGGGTGAAAGATGAGACTTTCAGATGCTTTTCTTCACAAACACAGTTGCAGTAGGCAACTCTATCTAGCATCCACCAGCATTCACCACACTCAGCCCATGGTTCCATGCCTGCTGGAGCAACAGGCTTTTTCTCTAAGGGTGAAAGCAAAGGGGTGTGATGCTGTTAAGAACAGGGCTTCTGGCAATGAAATGTTTGGTAGAAAACAGATTTAGCTGATCCAGATCTGGTAGGCCTTCAGTTCCATCAAGAAAGCAAATGATCATATGGCATAAAGCTCTCTCCCTTTTTCAGATTTTGAAAGAAATGCCCAGTATTTGTCCACTAGACTTAAACTGACCCAAAAGTTCATCTGGCCACAAAGTATATCCAGACACTTGCTACATCTTTGTTTTCTCCTCCAAATATTTAATAGGTTTCTTTGTTGCTCTGCTCTCTATTCCAAGTAATGAAGATAAAAATTAGTGCAAGTCTCAGAATACAGTCTGGGAGCATCAATGGCATAAGACTCTTTTGGAGTATCCAAAGACAAACTTTCTTTTGAGCCTTTATGTCCAAGACAAATCTGAGATTTTCATTTATGGCACACTCTGTGGTCTTGTGTATGCACAAGCAGGCAGCACAGCAGGACAATTCCTTCCCCATCTCTAGGAGATATGTACTGCTTACATCCCACATAAGTCTCTCCTTAAAAGGCTCCATATCTGGCTGGAATTCACTGCAGGTGAGTGTTTTTACTATAATGCTATTGCCTCTCTATTACTACGTGACTTCCCTTCCCCCATTTGAAAGAGTTCTCGAGTTCCTTTTGTGAAATAAATACTAAGAGAGCATGATGACAACAAAGTCTAAAGGTTAGGAAGGTATAATAAAATTTAAGAACTGTCATAATACAGTAGGAGTATTGCAGTAGTACAATATCTTTCAACAGAGATTGTAGAAGAAAACATTAATTAAGCTTCAATCATTTAACCTCTGAGGTAGGTAATATTACTATATCCACTTCACTAATGAGTAAACAGAGGCCTTGGCATGTTACAAGCCTTGTCTAAAGTTACCCAACAAGACATAAAATTTAAGAACTGTCATAATACAGTAGGAGTATTGCAGTAGTACAATATCTTTCAACAGAGATTGTAGAAGAAAACATTAATTAAGCTTCAATCATTTAACCTCTGAGGTAGGTAATATTACTATATCCACTTCACTAATGAGTAAACAGAGGCCTTGGCATGTTACAAGCCTTGTCTAAAGTTACCCAACAAGACAGAAGAAAGGGAAGAAATTATCATCAGCAGGAAGTATTTCTAATATGACATCATGCAAATTCTCTTTCCTACTTCCATCAGCTAGCATCACTCTATTTCCCAAATTATGGTAATTTTGTACATATAACCCATGGGCTGACCATCTTCCTTGCATCATTTAGGAGAAGTTTAGCTTAAGTTCCATTTGCGTCTAAGGGCATTTATTCCAGGTTTCCCTTTTCTTTCATTTGCCCTGCTGACCCCCTTCTCCCCACTCTGCTTTGTCTTTCTCAGTACCTGTCTTGCTTCTGAGCAGCCAGCCAAGGCTGCAGGTACCAGAGGAGTAATTTTAAAGTGAGGATATCTTTGCGCAGATGCAGATTTCCAAAGGGCTTGTTTAAAGCCTGAAAATATGGCAATAGATTGTGAACTGCCTTTTAGCCAGTTTCTAACTGCAGCAGCACCTATAGTGAGAAAATATTTACATAATCAATCCTCACAGTCACCTCGTGAGATTCAGTCAAATTCAAGGAAGTCACACCCCAGGAGGAGTACAAAACAAGTATTGATTTCCCAACAGCCCACCTTCATGTAAAATTTCCTCAATCCTTTCCTAGAGAAAACAGAAGAAATAGGGTTCAAATTAGGATGGATGACTACATCTCCAGAGGAAAGAAAATCAACCACTTATCATTACAGACTGGACTTCTGGGGATCAAATATGAGCCTCTTGCACAGACCTGGAGTGCTTCCATCCAGCTGCGGAGTAAGGAAGTGAGGGAGACAAGCTTTCCTCCCAGTGCTGACTTACTTGTATTTGTGAGCAAACCACTGCACTATTACACTAGCAGTACAGCTAATGCACTCCTTAACTGAGAGTTACACAGAGATGCAAAATCTGTTAGCCTGGCACACCTGATAGAGCTCTACAAACCAGAAACACTAACAGTAATATTAAAGGAGGTAGGTAATGAACAAAAATTGTTCCAGGATCTGGCCCACAGTTATTTTAAACCTTCCTTTTTGCCTAATTTCTGCCCTAACTGGTGATGTTTCCTTTCCTCCTCATTTTGATTCAATAGCCATGACAGAAGTCTGCAGCTCCCCCTCTCTCCCATTTATTCCAAGACATAATGTAGTAATTATACTTACATTTTTAAAGGTAGACATTTCTCCATAGGCCCTATCAACCTGTGGCCTCACGATTATAATTACTTGATCTACAGACTGTTAATTTTTTATCTTCCATAGGAATAAAATAGCACAGGAATAGGACACAGGGAAATGCAGAGAAGTTGCAGACAGATACCAGCGAATGTTTCTCTAATGACTACTGTATATGATAGGAAATATGAATATCAGGAGCATTAGAAAATGCATGATTTTACCTTTATTTTTTTCTAATTTCCTGTTTCTCGATATGTTAACAGATTCAGTGAAATGGATTCAATTTCTAGGTGGTTTCCTGGATTATAAGCAACAAGAAAACCATCCAAGTAGGTTTCTGTTTATTACTTTTCCAATTAGATTTGCATGGCATTGATGCTTGCTCTCAGGAGTCTATTTGCAATATTGGGAAAGGGTGTGAGTGAAATGAGGCCAAATCCACGACAAGTTTCTACTTAGCCTAGTTTTCCCTTGGTTACTTATGACATTTCTGTTTTTCCAGCCTGTAAACAAGATGAAAACCAGGAAAAGCAAGACTTGGTAATAACAGTGCTTACCCTGGCTGAAAAAACTGGTCCAAAACAGCAAGCCTGGCTTTGATTACATCTAGTAATCAAGCTGTGTTCAGAATTGCTTGACTTAGTGTCTCAGGAAATGTTAATCTGCGCACGGAAAACTTGGTTCTAGAGACTCTATGATCCACTGACATTGGGTAGGAAGTTAAAGTTCTTCATGACTCCTTTTTTTCTTTTTTTTTCTACTGTAATCTCATGTTTGGGGAGGGCTAAGAGGGATAATGGAAAAGCTGGTTAATAACCGAGCATTTTTATCCTCTAGGTCAATATGGTAATACTACTAAATGGACAAAGAGGACAGACAAAACCTAGTAGTGAGTCAAAGAAGCTGGGTGCAACTTATATGGAAGGGTTTTGGTTTTTCCACTGGACTTAAAGTACACTAACCTGACAGCATATATTTTAGTGTATTTCAGAGTTTAGTGAACTAGAAAAATACTTTGCTGAGGATAACACAATGTACTAGAAGTACTATCATATGAGAGCAGATCACAGTTGTGACTGTTAGGGTAAACTAAGTATTCTAATACGGTTTCCTCACCATATCCTAGAGAAAGACATACATTAGCTCTCAGGACTGTTAACTATGCCACAGTGAATTACACAATTGCACATTGCATTCAAAAATAAAATAAGCTGTATAGTCCTGAAGCAGTTTTATTTGGAGTGGGAGATGTGGGGAGACTAAAGAAGCTCATGGGATGTGTGTTGTCTTGTTTACGTGACAGTGAAGTACAGTTGTACTGCACAAAATCTCCCAGTCCCCATCAAGAGTTTGACTGCATTTGGCTAATTTATTTTCATTTGATAGCAAACACCAGTTTCTTCGTGTCCTCTGTGAATATCTTTACTCCATACAATTGTCCAACTGCTTCCCATTGCTGCCAGTTAGACACACAAAGAGCTTGGGGAGGGAGTGGGATAGAAGTTTGTGGGAAAATCAGTCATTATCCAACATAAATAAAGAAGTGCTTAAGACTATATTTATGTTTAACAGAATAACAAAAGTATAGGTAAAGTCTGGCTATCTGGAGAATGATCCAAATAAATTGTGATTATTTTGACAAGTGCTTGAGTACCTGTTTTCAAGTATTTCAGAATCTTAGGTGCTATTTCATCTCGTCAGCAAAGCTTACCATGTTTCTAAAGATGAAAATTATTTTCAACTACTTGACATAGGTATGGATTTTCTACAGAGAAATCTGGATTATATTAAGCTGTCAATACATCCTAGGCCTGCGTTTGCCTTTTCCACAGGATCAGCCTGATGGATCTCAGCTGTCAATATGATTGACCAATTCTTTCCCTTCTGTGTTATTTCTAGATGAAGAGCTCTAACAAAAACCATTTGAAATTATTGTTTTTCCCTGGATGAATGACCAAACACTTCATGCTACTGCTCATATCTTGAGTAGCATTCTCTCTCTATTCTGGTATGTATGCTAGATATCTTCTCAGCCTTAACAAGGTTTCCCAAGCTTAGCAAATTCAATGGATGCCAATTTCAACAAATTTCATTAGCACTCTCCTGCTTTACATGACATGGTTGATCATGAAAGTATTAAGTAAAACCTGTCCTAAGACTGAGCCTGCAGGAACCTCTAACTGCAATAGCTGTTCTTTCAGCACAAAGTAGTCATTTTCTCTTTAACCTGTTCTGCCTCACCTCTAAGTTCTTGACCAAATTCTTACTTTATACCTCAATAATTTTCCATACCTGTGGTATCAGTGCTTCATGCAAGTCCAGTCAGACAACTGCACTTCATTTGTCTAAGAAAATCTTACCAAAAACGAGCATCAGCTTAGTGAAATGACAATCTACATTGATGACCCATTGTTGTGTTGTGTTTTTCTATCCTTTCCCCATTTGTTTCTGCACTTTATTATTCTTTTCCCTAAAAATGTATTCCAATACCTTGCACACTCCAAAGTACTATACCTGTAGTTACCCAGATTCTTAATTTAAACCTTGAATTAAGGTAACAGATCATGACCCAGTGGTTTTTAAAATTAAGATTATCAAGAATAAACACATTTTCCATATAATATTTCCAGAAATAAGGAGCATGGAAAACAGTTTTTCACAGGTGTCAATAGCTGTTCATAAAATTTTACTTAATTATCACATCATGTGATAACTTAAACTGAATCAAATCATACTGTTCTTGGTAGAACCATCCCCATATGTGTTATAGCTGAACAACACTATCACACACAGAGTAAGTTTGACAAGACTAAAAATATGGCGATCCTTAGATGCAAAAAGCAAATAAAAGGAAGATATCTCACTCAGACCTCCCCAAATCCTTTGTTCTTTTTAGCCAGCAATTTAAAAATAAATAAGCAAACAAATCAGGCCATCTCAGAGGTAAGCCATGCATAGAACTTTGTCCCCATATATTTCTGCATTGAAAATATCGCTGCATTTATTTGCTGTTTGCAAAATGCTGACTGGCACAGCTACCTTGGAGTGACTAATATATCACTGTAATCAAGGACAGCTGGTTTTCTTGCGGAGTTACCAAATTCTCTTCAGGAGTCCTAGCTTCTAATTATCTCTAACTAGGAGCAGCCTCCACCTTGCCTTCCCTCCCCAGCAATACAAGAGACCGGCATGCAGCACCACCAACCTCCAACTCTTGCTCCCCACAATGAGAGGCAATGTATTAAACATACAATGCATGTTCTAATAAGTGGAGCCAATGAGAGCTAAAGAGCTTGCAGCTGCTGGTACCACCTGTGTCCCTCTGCTTCCAGCCAGAACAATCTCCTCTCTGCAGTCCCTAGTTGTATCGAGAGATAAAAGAGGCAGAAAGTGAGAGTGACATGTCTGGCTTGTGTCCTTCTCTCCTCACGAAGGAGCTAGTTGATCTGGAAAGCTTGCTTGCTTCCTCTGCAAATGTGGATTATTGTGCTTCTTTCCCCCACAAGCATGCAAATACAAGGTGGCCATGTATTAATTGTCCACTTATTCCTCTATGGAGTGTGCCCCACACATTTGTTGCCATAGTTCATGTAAGAGCAATTTCATTAGTTATCCTTGTTGGCTCTCCTGAGTCATGAGGATTGCTGCGGGATGGTAAACTTGGGATGAGCAGGGAACAAATCTGGTGGGTAAATGCGGTTTTGGCAGACTCAATGGAAATTCATCCTGAGGTCCATTTTATTTTAAGAGACATTTTTATAAAGAATGTTGACATAGAGCTGGGGTATATTTTTTTTTACTCTTCTTTTTTTTTTTGTTGGGGTTTTGTTGGGGTTTTTTTATATGCTATTTCTTTTTCCCATGCCTGACCGAGTGGTGATATGGATGCCTTTCAACATTTGGAATTATCTGTTGGCTACTTCACTGCCTCAGGACAACTGGCATCCATTCAGGGATCAGAAAGACCATCAGTTGTTTGGATCTTTTTCCTTTCACATGGAGTTTTGTTTTGCTTTTTCCCTTTCCATGTATTTCATTTCTGAGTCAGCTGTTTTGAATCAATGCCCATCTTGGACCAGATTGTGCCATTAAAGCACTGGCCAGTATTGTACCCTGGATGGGAAGCAAGGTTGGCAGAAACAGGCAGTCATATAGATTCACATTAGATTATTACCAATATCAACAATGAGAAGCAAAGCTGTTCCTTACATAATTTCTACTGCATCCTCAAACTAGACTCTCCTTTCTGCAAAACTGCTTCTGCAATTTCTCCATTCTTTTAGGCATCCCATCTTTGCTGACATCCCAAGCATGGATGCTGGAGAAAATTCCGTCATGTTTCAAGAGCAACACCTGTACTTTTACAGTCTTGCCTTTTTTTATTCTCAAATCCAGCAGTGTTGTCCCTTCCTTTCCCTTGCATCATGTCAGAATGTTACTGCCAGTCTGATAGAGACAGGTTGTAAAGGGGACAACATAATATTTCTCACTCTGGTCCATCATGGAATTGGCTCCTCTGGTTTCAATTTAACATAAGCTAATTACTCAAGTTGCAAAGATATTTTAGCTCAGTAGTATAAGTCTGGGCTCAGAGTTATCACAAAGCTCTGATTATAACACCATTGACTTCCTGTAGACATTATCTTCTCTTCCACATAGAAATACTGTTCACAAACATTTTGAGGTCTTCTTGTGCTTGTCCAGAGTTTATGAATCCACGACAGCACTGGCAGGGAGCTTTTTACCAGAGTTTTCTCCTCTAGCTAGGACTGCTTTCTGAATTTGAATGTATTTCTCCCACTATTTAGAAGGAAAACAGTTGGATGTGGGGCTGTAATGCTTGTTCCAGTCATCACGGCAGTTGCCTAATGACTACTTTATAGGGAATATTCACAATACCCAAATCAAATTATGTAGCAGAAGTGATAGAGTGCTTGAGGAGACTTTCTTCACTTCTCTGAATTGCCCTACAACAGAGTTCTCCCTCCTCACTGACTAGTTAAAGAGCCTGGGACTCTTCACCACCTAACTTAGTGGGTGACTGAAGTTGGTGGTAAGAATCCCACACTGTGCCACTGCCTATTTACTGCACTGTGTGTCATTTGTTTCATATTCATTGTTACATGCTTTATTCTCCTTTATAAAATACTCAGTAAAGTCTTAGATGCTGTGAGAAAAGATGCTTGCATTTATTGGCCTGATTGATTATGACTGGTTTTGGAACAGAGGGAGCGCAAGGGGTAGTACAGTGAACACTTTAGGGGACAACATAATTTGATACTCCTGCTAGGAAATGCATCAAGCAGAAAGTGACCATGGTAAACAAACAGCCTGTTCTGTATCTATACCATTAGTTCTGCTAGTGAAGAGGGCGTAAAAAAGTTGACCCTCCAGCTTTCCATGTTGTCCCATGGCAGCTCCCAGCATTTGATTTTGTATTTGCACTGTAGTTCATTCCTTTCAATCATTGCAAAACTGGCATTAGACCAATTTCATTTCTCTTGGACTGCTTCTTGCTTATCCTCTGTATGCACTGATGGTCCAGTCCTATAATGTGACAGATGCTGTCCTGAAGCAGGCAGAAATTGAACAGCATTTCCCTGCACCTTCCAGAAATGAAACAAATGACAACCCAGACTTTTCCAAATGTTGCTGAGATATTACTTCTCTTTCTTACATTCGGGTGGTATTTTTGTTTGGTTTTTTTTTTTTTTTTTTTGCTTCTTTTTTTTTTTCCAGCCATTGGACACATACAGTTAACAGCATGTGGCAACTGATACTGTAAGTCTACCAGAAAGTGTTTATTTTCTTTAGGAACAATTGAGTCTTCATTTTAATTGTGTTCCTCCACTCCTTTTACAAACATACTATTTATACAAACCATTAAGGGAGCCAGATATCCATCCATCCACATTTCTGTACAAACATGGTTTGCATGTTCAAATTCAGATGTGTTTATGAGTGCATGAGAGAGAAAATATTAATGTACAAAGTTGGGTGTAACTCAACAAACCACATTGCTGCTCCTTTGAAAATGTGATGCAGTATTTAAAATACTGTTGACAGGTTAAATTGCGAAATGTGTAAAAGTATTTAACATTTCAAAAATATCTTTATTCTTCCTACTTAGCATATGAAATTAGAGATTCAAAACTTAAATTAAAGGTGTTCACATTGCCATCCCCTATGAAACATATTTGGGGGGTTTAGAACTGTTGTTCTTACAGTGGGCTGCAGGAAAATTATTTTTCAATAGCTCTGTTATGTGGAGCTTGACTAAGAAGTGGTAATAATTGTCATTAGTTACTCACTAGGCAGTGTTTGGGCAGAATTGTTAGTGTTGTTTTCAAATCACTCCAGTTTAATTATTTTTCATTGTAATAATGTTAACACTGACATTCTATGGAACTGATGCCTTGATGGTTTATTTCTAAAAGAATCAGGACTTCTCTTTTTTTTTTTTTTTTTGGTTTTTTTTTTTTTTTTGTGTGTGGATGAATGTGCTCTTAGTCCTTCTCTGCTTCCTGATTTTCTTCTAATCATTAGTGTGTGCGCAGTAATGACCAAGTTAATGAGGTCTCATTTTAACCTCTTGCTTCAGCTAGTCCTTTTTCAGAGGAAAGAGGAACCTAGAGAACCACTGTTCTGTGAAAACTTGGATCCTGGTAACTGTGCCTCAAGAGCCACATTGGGGTAGCAGTTGGTGTGTGGAGCAACATTTTGCCCTACATGCTGGTGACTACAATTGTAGTGCATTGAAACCAGCCATTGCTACTGCTTGTCAGCTGGCATTTTCCTAGCCTCTTCACAAGGACTCTCTTAGAAGAGAAACTGAGGCAACCTTTTACATGAGATTGTCTGCTTTCCACCTAAAGTCAGCTGCAGAAATACAACCATCAAACTGATTTAAATCTTATGCTTTATTTGTAGGGTATATGGCAAACAGAGAAGAAATGTTTCAAAGTACTTTGGTAATATAGGATTGTAAGTCCTGCTGATTTGCCAAGCATGGAAAACCCACTACTAAAAAAAACTGGATCATGGAAGAAATTTTCCTCATCAATATTATTTTTGTAAGCTGCCTAGAGTAAGTGCAAACAGCATGATACAAAGCTGTATAATTTGTTCATAAAAACTTTCTCCATTCTGCCAAAGATTCATAGCGTATGAATCTTTCACTTACTCTTGCCAGTTTCTCATATTGATTTTAGTATGGCATTAATCAGTTTGTGTCTATATTTCATTTGGATTTTAAAAAGATGGACTCATTCGTATTGTTTTTTATTTTTAAATGCATACGCATATTCATTTCCAGGCTGCGTAATGCAACTGTGCTGGTTTGAAAGCAAACCAGTGAGAAACTCCAAGTCAGAAATACAATTTAATAGGAAAAAAAAAACAATAAATGCAACAGTACAAAAAGAAACAGCTGACAGAGTCAGAAAGTAACCTGACACCCTGTCAGTCAGGGTGTTGGTAGTAGTCCGATGAAATGGTGGCTGCAGTCCTCCCGGAGTGATGGGTCTGTTGGAGCATTGATCCTATAGGTCTGGTCTTCACCTGAAGGTCCAGTGGCAGCGCTTGTCCCCCGGGGATCCAGCAGGCAAAGGGCTCCTGTGCTGGTCCAAATCCCAGATTATATCCAAGGGGGAATTCTTGGCTTCCCCTCCTTGGGGTGAAGCATCTCACAATGGGACGATGTAATTCTATGGGTCGTGCGTTAGCACGGATGAGTGGAAGATAACGATCACTGCCCCCACCTGTTTTAACAGCTTGTGGAGATGATAATAGAATACATACTATTGGTAACCTAGGACAGCAACAAATATCTGTCAGTACAGAACCCAGAAAAGACTGTTGAAAACTAAGTTTTGTGTAGTTAGGGCTAGATACAGCTATTTGTGAGTAAGCAGTTATCACATATTTAGCTATATTGTGTTATCTTCTCAAGATAAAAGGACAGGCAGAGCAGCATTTTTGCATCATTACCAAAGCTATGCTTCAGCAAAAGTGTTCAGTAATTATAGTGTATACTGAGATGCTACTGTAAGGGAGTGCATATACAAGGGAGAAATTACAGGTTATTTTGATAGTATGACGTAACAAGAGAAAAAGATTTGTTGTGTTAGAATTCCAATTTGTAGTAGACATTTTCTGTTGAACTGATCTCATGATTTTACAAAATGCATTTCCTTATAGAGTCATATGCAAGTCACCTGCAAAGCCGACACTAAATTCACTCTTAATGTGAGATAATATACAGGAAGGGAAAAAAAGAGAGGAGAAAGAAGCACACAAAGATAATTATATGAATTCTGGGCTTGATTCACTGCAGTAGCATTCCAGTGAAGTAATTCAAAAGAAATTAAGCCAGCACTATATTGGAAGAGATTCACAATGGTAAATCAGGACTTCTTTTGGCATGCTCATGTTCAAAAGGGAAATTTGCTCATTGGATTCTCCCTTCACTTTCACAGCATAAATCAGCACTAATTCCACTGAAATCAATGGAGTTAAGCCAGGTTAGAAAGAAGGGGAGATGAGAATCAGATTTGCAAAGCACAGTTTGCTGTGATTTAGCACACAAACGAGTGTCTTATAATCTGTTTACTAACAATGGATGAAATATGCAAATTGTCTTTTTGGAAAGCAACCATGAAAACTGAGCTTCACAAAAGCAAAATGAGGGGTGGGAATGTTCTTAGTTCCAGACATTCTCATCCATAGTCAGAGGTTCAATACACAGACACTGGCTCAGTGAGAAGAAAACTGCCAAGTATTCACAACACATGCAGAAGTAAGGTAGATTATAATAAGATGTCAAACCATGATGTGGAATGGCAAACATCCCTCAGAGACTCTGGGATAATCCAGCAATCAGGCCCCAAACAATGTCCCTCCAAGCAAACCCAGGCAGGCCTACCATGCCATTTCACAGCTCAGGCTGCACCCTAAATCTACTTCAGAGCCATGCAAATGTGACTGGGTCCAGGTGGACCCAGTGCCTGGTGATCTCAAGCAGGAAATATTCACAAAAAGCCACCTTTATATTTATGAAACTACTGAGGATTTCAAATGGTTGCAATGAAGAACCTGAATGTGTGAAGAAACTGAATAGAAGATCCCAAAATAGATAATGTTTTCATATTCACTTACCCATGGAAGAGACAGGAAGAGTTAACTTTTATTGACTCTGAGCAAATGCTCATTCTGGGTTTCATGATGTAGCCTGGCAAAACTGCACATCATAATTAGAGAGATTATTTCCTTATACTAAGTCTTTAAGTTGATATTTCCTTCTTTGGATTTTCTTTTTCCCTATGATCCTTTCATTCTGATCCAGGCTTAACACAGATATTTATGTTACCTGTGAGAAGACATTGTATTACGACATTCAAGACTGGGCAGGACATGCAACACATGGAGAGACTGGGATTTGTGTTAGCCATACCCTAAAGCATTTCCTGAGGAGCACTCCAAGTTCCACAGGACCTTACAATGAAGGAGGGCAGAGCTTATCTTTTCTCAGCAAGCTGATGACCTCATATCTCCAATTCCTGACTTCTGTTAATTTCTAATAGATTTGGGAAGGACAGACTCTCAGTTTGAGATCAGTGAGGACAGGCAGGAGGAGCTGCCTCAGCTCACAGGCCCTACAGATCTTACACAACTGGCTGGAAAAGAGTATGAGGGAAACCAAAAACCTTCCGTCGCAGCAGGCTCTGGAACCCTGTTGCCCAGAAGAGGGCAGACCTACAGTATTTTTCTTTAGACGGTGGCATTCTTGCAGATCTACTTCTTGTCTTTTGTCTGTCTAGTATGCTGTGTGGGCTGCAGAAATTAAATACAATGCAAACATACAAACAACCACAACTCTAGCAAAAAAAACCAACATAGGTAGTGGTCGGAGTCCATGGGCTCAAACCTTTACCATTTTAGCCACAGTTCTTAAGCAAGTACATTTTTCTGTCTACAGAATGGTCACTGTGGTCAAGTAGGGAGATGTGAACTAGGTCCCTTTCACTACCGTAGATCAAGATAAAAGGCTTGTCCCAAATAAAAAGTAAATCTTAGGACAGAAAATGCTAGTTTTAATAAAGTTCTCCATTCTCTCCAGTAGAATGAAAACAATCATCTGACTTGCACCTTACTATTTTTCTCCCTTCTTTTAATTTTGTTCTCCCAAATGACTTATTTATTAAAGAATAACTAACTCTCCAAAACAAATATTCCAGCAGATGTTTCTATTTCTCTGAAAGTGCATACCAGAAAATACAGTGAATTCTTGCCCAGTTGAACCTAGGAATTATAATATCAATATTAGCTATAATGATATGGAGTAACATACACCTAGAGAAAAACATCTCTATGAATACAGTTCTTAAAAACATCTTTCAAGAACAAGGACTTCTCCAGCTGTCTTAGCTTCCAAGCAGTTTCACCTTCTGTCTCAGTTACAGCTATGATAAAAGACACTTTATTTTTTTCCCTCTAAAACAAGCAGAAATTGTGCTCTGAAGCAGGCTGTGCTGGTAATGAAATCTGTGTTTTCCAGGTCATACATCTCTTTTTTGCAGTTGTTCTTGCTGTAGAATCCTAATGCCTGTCAGCTCTCATTGGCCTTTGCAGTCTGCTTAATGCCAAGTGTTACTGGTCCAGCACACCAGGAGGGTGTGGCTGTAGGCTGGGTGCTCCAGTTGGCAGTCTGACCCAAACAAACCTCTCGTCAAGCTCTTGCACAGTGAAACGTGGCTCAGGGAATGCTCCTCAAGGTTCTCACTGTTCTGTGGTACTGGTTACCCTGTCCTTTCACATACCTTTACCCAAATGTAATTTTAAAGCCAAGCAGAATCTGGCAAAAAATATATGATATAAATCTACAGTTGCTTACATACACTCACAACAAACTAGATTACTGTAATTTGGTGATGTTCAGGATTCCATTGAAGTTGGGTAAAAAACTGCTGTGATTGCAGAAGGTGACTGCTCCCTCATTGTTCAGACAGGTATGCATGAATCAGACCTGCACTCTTCTGGGACTACCACAATTATTCTGCTCCACAAATGCATTAAAACTTAAAAGGTAAGAGAAAAGTACACACAGGACTATCCTTACTCTCAGGTCACATCAAAGCACTTGAAATCAGATGAGTTGTTTCTACTCCCAGCTCCAAGTTTGGCACGTATCAGGACAACGTAAGGATCTTGTTAACAAACTTCACGGTGGCATTCTCTCTCCAAGAAAAAGAGGGATGATAGCACTGATCAGCAGTGTAGTAGACCTGCTACAGGTTAGGACTCTACCATTCATAAATAAATAAATTTGAATATTAGAAAAGTAAAGCATACAACATATTGCATGGAGAGAACAAATTGGCAACACACAATTATTTCTCATTCTGAATAACATGAACTTATTATGACTGTTTAAAGATAACAGAAAGAAATACTTTCTCATTTAGCATATAATTAAAATATGGAGCTTATTGCTACAGGAAATTCTGGAGTCACAAGGAATAAAAAGGAGAAAAGAACAATTAGAAGTGTACCTAGAACACAGGACAATAAAACACAGGGATGTGCTATCTTCTCTGATTCCAGAAAGCTTCTATGTGTTCAAGGATCCTAGGGTGGCAAGTTCCAATATAGGTATTTGAATAATAATTTAGAGTAAAATCTCACAAAAAGGAAACTATTTTCCAACAAAACCAGCCCAGCCACTATCTCCCAAAATATGTCTTTGAGAACTATCTGAGGTAATGCTCAAAACTGAACCTAGCTCCTTCAGAGTAGAGGAAGGAAAACATTTATCAAATAGGATTAACTTCTGGCCTTGAAACATTTCTAGAATAATAAACCCAAACAAATCTCCCAACTACTTAAGTGAAACAGCCATTGGGGTTCCAAATTTTTTGACAGAAACTGTTAAATACTTTTACTCTCAGCTCACTGTTTCTCCAAAGCAACAGACACAGTGTTAGAAGATAAAACATTTAGGATTACTCCTTTTAAAACCTGAAATAACCTAAGCATAGCCTAATTCAGCCCCAGGTATAGCTTGTGTTTCTTCAGAAGCCAAACTAACTGTTGATAGACATCACCATGCAAGCCAGACTTCATAGTCTAAATCTTCCTCCAGTATAAAGATCTGGACCTGCCAACATTTCTACAGCAAAGGACTTCTCCCTCCTCACACAGGGAAGGGCACTTGTTTCACTGTCCCTCAGAGGGCAGAACAGGTAAGGAAAAGCAGGCAACTTTTTCAGAAGCAGTAGTTTAGCATCCATGACTTTCAATAAGGGCAAATGTGAACATCAGTGTGAGATGCTTGCTTCAAATGAGCATCCTCTATTCTTGGCTCTATTAGAAAGGCAGAGCTTGCAGAATGACTAGTTCATTATTGAGAGACAGACTAGTCTGAACAATGGGGACAGCTGACCTCAGACCACACACATACTCCCTTCACTTGATTCCCAGATGATCTCTGGCTACCAAGTGATCACTTTTCCTCAAACGCAAGTCTCTTCCCTCCCCAAAATTATCCCATCTCTTTCCAAGGCATTGCTCTCAATGAGTGAATCAAAGAACACATCACAGCTTTTCAAAAAGTACATTCAGCAGAAATGGGACACCTTTTTATCTGTATGCTGGGAACCTGATTTTGTCAATTATACGCTGTATATAAAAAGCCTCTGCTATCTGCTTTCCCAGTACTCTGGGGAATGCATATGAATAATTTTAAATGAGGGAAATGCTGTTGGGAATATTGTTTTATTTAGGAATTCTAAACTTTGAATCATATCTGCAAAGAATATTTTATAATTAATAATATTTAATTTTTTTATATACACACATATATGCATGTATTTTGGATTAAAATAAATAAGGAGGGAGACTACATCTTAGAATCACACATCAGATGACACAGATCTTGAAAGAGAGGCCAAAGTGCTTTAAAAAGAATTATCTCTGGACAAAGGTGGTAAGTGTGGGGAATCCTTTGATTAACTCAGTGTAATCAAAGGGACATGTGAGTGACAGATGTGCTATCCGTGGCACAAAAATTATTCCATTTATCAACTATATACTTTCCTTGCAACATGATAGTTACACAACAGCAATAATTTTTAAAAACTCTAATACATATTGATGTTGTCAAAATTTTTACCTGGCTTTTTAGAAGAATGTGAGTGGGAATAAGCTGCAAAGGGGGAAAAAAAAAAAGAATGCTCCTTTTATCATTAGAGTTACTTTAGGGTGATTTGACCTGTGATTGCTTGACAGATAATTTTAACCTTTTTAGTATCCTGGGCCTTTTTGATGGCACCTGACCATTTCACTGACATAGTTCATTCTCTTTTGAACTATGTCACTTAGAATCATTTGTCTCAGAAATTTTGGAGTGATGTCTTAGAGACTGCTCATACAACACAGTTATTCTTAAAGGAACAATTTTCAGAGCAACACACAGGGGAATTACACTGTTTCCAAACTGCAATTGTTGGCCAGCTCTTTTGTCTTTCATGCTATTCTTTTTGGTGTTTATTTGATGTAGCAAACAAATTTAATTCATCTTGAAAAATAAATTACAAACTGGGAGTTTTCTGAGCTGTCCACATAGTATTTGTTTCATCTTCCAGCATGTGTTCCAAGTGTATCACTGGGACTGACACTAAGAAAGAAGGTGTTTGCCAGCTGTCACCACAAAGTATTTTCTGAATTGCAGCATTATTGCTGGATCCTACGTGCTCTTGCATTAAAAGAAAATATTAGCAATATCTGATCTTTTACTGATGACCAATACTTACTAATTATCAGACAGAAGTTTCTGAGATGCTTTTAAGGCTAGCTTTTCTTTAAAACAGATGATTTTGTACCAAAAACTAAGAGGACATTTTATTATTTTGTGAATCTCAGCAAACTCTTCAGCTATTCCTTTTTTAATCAGTGTAAACAAAACTTGTTGACCAAACTTTTTAGAATTCACATATATTAATTGTCTTCCTTACACTGCTGTACCACAAGATATTTTGTCTTCCCTGAGCCCTGGATTATTTCTATCTCAGCTATGAAATTGTGAAAAACATTCAAAACAACATTACAATAGTTATTGTATTAAAAGACTTAGAGTACAGCCATCTGAATCTACCAAAGGTTCCCTACATATTGCATTATATTTCTCTATTCATCAGCAATTATTGAATGGATTTAACTTTCTAGAAAATACCAGATTTTCCTTGAAAAGTAATACACAGTTTTTCAGATATTTTTTCCAATTACACTGAATCATGTTTAGCATTTAATTTACAGTATTTACCAAAAAAACACCCACACGCCTTCAAGAGTACTCAGAATCAAACCATTGAAAACAAAACCAAAACCCGCAACTTTTAATGGGGAGAGATAGAGACCAGAAGCAAATTTGTGTTTTCTATCATCTAACTCTGGGTATAAACTCGAGGTTTTGTCTTTTACAATGTTGTACATATCAATACATGTTAGATGTCATTTTCACCATAGCTTCCTGACTCACTATCAGCAGAATTCAAGGAATTTGCCCTCTACATGTCCTAATGAAAATACTTAATGATGCTAACTCAAAAAAAGAAAAAAAAAAAAGAAAGAAAAATTCAAGATCCATTTCACTAAGGGCCATATTAGGGTGTCTCATTCTTGTGACCTGTCATCTCCAGATGGTGTCCAATACTGATAGAGAAGATACTACCCTGAAGGGAAAATGCACTGGTGTGATATAGCCTCACATTTTTCAACATAGATCAATAGTACAATTGTGTGTATTCACACACAAAAAAAGCAATTAAAGTAAAGTAACTTGCATTAATACCTTACCCATTTGTGGTAAAATACTGCAATGCAAAATATACTTTATCTCAAAAAAAGTCAATGGCAGAAAGTAGTTTTAAAAACATTTCTTAATAACATGAAACCTGTAGTGGTATCTGTTGTTAAATACGTCCTCATTCAAGACACCAC
>NW_008654331.1:126023-132496 GCF_000695815.1 Acanthisitta chloris | reverse complement strand
GGAATTGGGGATGCCCTTATATGTATGTAATGGATTGGAAAACCAGACCATATAGATGAGTAATGGTACCCTTTCAAACATGAATAGAAACTCTGAGAACTTTCCCAGCTCCAAGTTTCTTGTCCAGCTTGAGATAACCAAAGCTGAAGAGATCAAATGCTCAGAGTCCTGGTGAATCTGTCATCTTTCAGGTGTCTCATGCTGTGCACATGCAACCATGACTCACTTTTTTAAATTATACTGGGATGGGAAGCACTTTTGGACCTCAGCTTGAACTCTGGAATACTAGCAGGGAACCCTACCTTGTGTTTCCTTACCATGGAGAAAGCAGTCAAAATTTTGCCTTCTGACATTGGTGATACTGAATTGCTTAAGAGCTTGAAAAATCCTATCTGTGCCCTAGAGAAGTCTTTTTATCTTGTCTCACCTGTGCAAGCTTTACCAGGCTGCCAGAGAATTGCCTGGGTTGTTGGCACCCCTGCTGCTTGTGGGCTGGTCTCAAGGACCTAATTTCTCTCCTCAGCCCTCCTTTCTGGTGGCCTCTACCATCATGTTTCCACAGGGAAGGAAATTCACCAGAGCTAGAATCTAGTATTACCCCAGATCTTTAACACTGCATTACTGAGTTAAGATGAATAAAAATCTTTCCTTAGAAGCAGAAAAACAGGTGCATTTTTATGCAAATAGTTGGCCAAATAAAAAGAAATAAATATGCAAATTACTTCAAGAAGTACCAAAATATAAATACAGGTCATCTTAGTCTTTCAGTGCTCAACTCTGATAAACCTTGGTTAGCTCCTACAGAACTCCCCATACCTCCAACTTTGTCACCAGCTAACATTGTGAAGGTCACCTAATATCTCCAATAATTCAAATATATGGAAACAATTACCATGTTAGCACATATGATTTGCAGCATGCATATTTGCAAATAACATATATGTTGATATAACTATTTATTCCATGTGATTTAAGATTTAAAACTATTTACACATTTGAAAAGGATAAAAATTAATAATAGGGAAAACACAGTTTCTGTCATTTCAGTTTGCATAATGATTTTCCCATAAAAATAAAGAAAACAATAATCGAATTGAGACATTTCTGTACATAACATTATTTTGTCACAGTAAATCCCTTGAGACAAAGATGTAAATGTTCAGGCATTGCTAGATATAAGTGAATGGCAGAAAACAAATAACCTTGCTGTTAACATTTAAAATTGCTGTAACTTCAGGTAAAATTATTATAAACATAGACAAAACAGGCCAGATCTTTAGCTGATGTAAATCAATGCAGTCTCATGGAAGTATGTAGTTCTATGACAGCTGAAAATTTGCCTCAGAGAATTCATATTGCTGTAAATAATCTCACATTGAGAAGTTAAAGTAAAAATTTAGAACATTCACTTTTTTGTAAGTCAAAAATTTGTCGTAACTTAACTTCGCACTCCTATGTATTACAGAGAGTATAGAGATTGTTGGTAGGGTGAAATTATTAACAACTTTTGTATCATAGCAAATAAAATGGCCACTAGAGAAGTATTTGAACAGGCCTTATAATCAGGTCTTTATTTTACAAAATAATCTCTCTTTAGACTCTTTGTTAGGAACTGCAATGATAGGACAAGGGGTAATGGGTTCAACTGAAGGAGGGAAAAAGGTTTTTTGCTATAAAGTTGGTGAAACATTGGAACAGGTTGCCCAGGGACATGGTGGCTACCTCGACCCTGGCAGTGTTCAAGGCCAGGCTGGATGAGGCCTTGAGCAACCTGATCTAGTGAGGAGGTGTTCCTGCCCACGGCACAGGGAGTTGGGACTAGATGATCTGTAAGGTCCATTCCAGCCCATAAATTCTATGATTCTATGATCTTTTGTGAATAGGCTTTTCATCATCGGAAATTAAATAGGATCCATCATAATAATATTGAAGTTCCTCACAAGCCACACCCTTATGAAACATCTCCAGAGGGAGGAGGCATTATCTTCTTTTTATGGGAAACAAAAGATGTAGAGAGACAGGGATTTGAACAAGGTGGCACCAAAGGTGTGGCACAAACTAGTAATGACCTAGTATTAGATGTGTTCCCACCCTGAGTCTCAAACAGGAGCATAGACCTCTGTCTCCAGTGAAAGTCAAGTTCTCATTTCTTTATAATTTCCAGTGAATCCATTGTATTAATTAAGATAATTAATCAAACTAGCTTGATGTATAGGCCCTGATCTCAGACATTCTTGGACAAGTGGTGAGAGACTTTCATAGCTAGTTTTCCTTTCCCTCCCTTTTTGGAAGGGATTTGCACATACACTAATTTTCCTTCATTTCTACTCTTAATAAGACAAAGCATGGCAAGACTAAATACCTGTTTCACCAAACACTGTTTTCCCACCCATGATCTATATAACCATATAGGATCCATGATCCTATAACCAAGATATTCACAAAAAGTAAGAAAAGCAAGTTAGTCTGTGCTATGCAGTCATACACTTCCATGGAATTTTCAAAAGGTCTGCACTGCTGCCACAAAATATTGGCTGTCCATGAAGAAAACCAATCCATTCCTGAACAATGATTCCTAAGTGCCTCTTTGCTGCCTGAGGATGTTCTCAGCAATCTCCCTTGTCAGGGTTTTTTCAGTTGGTGAGAGTCAGCCCCCCAACTGGCCCTGAGAACACATGGGAAATCCCAGGGCCGTCACCCTTCTGAAACCACATATGTGCTCAGAGGGCCTTACATAACATGTACTTAGAAATAATTGTCATTTTACACACTGTTTTTTAGCAGATGATTTAAAAAAACTTGTATCAATGGTGTAACTGCAAAAGGGAGGGTAAACTCAAAGCAAAGAAACTCCTTGCTAAACATGATGCCAGCTGGAAAGAGCAGTGATAACTCCTCTCCAATTCTTCACCGGTAGTTGTCTCAGTGTCTTCCTTATCATCCAGATGAATGGAACAAACCAGTAAATTTTATTATAGGAATAAAGCTATTATAAAATGCACAGGTTTAAAAAATTCCTCATCAAACTCCTACGCTGACAGTGACAGTATTTTTAGTTTTGACTGCTGTATCGGGAATTTTCAGCAGTAAGAACTCATATTTCTTCTCATTCTGTGAAACAGAAAGGGCTTACAATTCTGTGAAATGTAATGTACAGGTTTAATAGGATTGTAGTCTTGCCTAATGTCACAGTAACAAATAAATGCAATAGAGAATTGCTGACACAATAGAAAACTGCTAGTTCAACACAAATGAGTCTCTGTAAATAAATCTGAAGTAATTTCTCTATACATCTTGGCTACTGTTTTAAGCTCTGCTTACAATCAGGAGGTAGCATAGCATTAACCTGGCGGGGAGGGGAGGGCAGTGCAGGAAACCTTATAGAAACCTCTTCAGTGTGTTGCAGCATTTTGCAGCTCAAAGGAAGAGTGACTTGATGGTTTGACTCCAAAACACCTTGTTTAGGCACGAACTCCATGTTAAAAAGCGCAGAATGGCACATCCTGATCTGACAGAAATGGGATTATGGAGGGACAGTGGTACTTCCATGCACTTGGCAGTGGTCACATGCTCAGATTCAGAGCTGTTGCAATATGATTTCTATCAGATACCCTGGGTACAAGAAATGAAAGCAACACCTTACCTCCCAGTCAGCAGTTGTTGACTCTTTCTGCCATCACTTCCTTACTGGCGCAGTCTTTCTTCAGACTAGCAGATCCTGCAAGAATTACACTGGGAAAATGCATGTCACCTCTTCCAGAATCATATTCCATCCTGCTTATGTTGAGTCTTTCCAGTGCTACCAGTTTTAACATGACAATGTGTCTATCACATGTTGACCACTCAAGAGGAAAACATAACATGCAGCTGACAGACTCTACTGCGTTGTATAAGACCCTATAATGAGTAAAAATAAGGAGCAAACCACCAAAAAACCAGCAGTGACTGTTGTTAGTATGAAATTGTAATGGATAAAACAGCTATCACCCCTTTTCCTCACCTCTTCCTCTATTGTCATATTTCTTAATCTCATTTGCTCATTAGTCCCATATGGGATACAGTTCTAAGTACCATGTAACATTAAGCAAATAGTATGCCTAATATTTTTCATTTCTAGGTATCAACACTCTATCCACCAAGGTCACACAAAATGTCACACTAACAGCACAGACAGAAATCACCTTTTCTTTTTCAGCATGCACAAGTGTTCATTAAATAAGATGGCAATAACTCTTCTTATGGCGTATGTAGGCATTCCAGGAAGAGTTGGAATATTCTTCAGCACAAGGCAATAGCTTACACACACACTGGGTTGTTTGCTCTAGTGGTTTTAGTGTAAGCTATATCATATAGCCATAGAGAGCCTCCTGATATTCAAAATTCTTATATTTGCCTTTGTCAATGGAATCCTCTTGTGTCCTGCTATCATAATGTTCCTTCTGTGGTTGGCTTTGGCCAAGCACTCATCCAGCTCCTTTCTCACTACTCATCAGGACAGAGGGGAAAAAATAAGATGGAAAAGCTCATGGGTCAAGGTAAAGATGAGGAGATCACACACCCATTTGCAAAAATAATAAAATTATCAATATTCATGGCCAAAATAGACTTGATTTGGTGAAAATGAATTGTATTTATTTCCAGCTACAATAGAGTTGGATGATGAGAAACAAAGGCAAAGAAAGTAAAATACTGTCACACTCTGATCCCCCTTCTTAACTTCATTCCTTCATTTCCAGCTCCACTAGGTGCACGTAGGACTCTCCAGGGGCTGCAGGGGACTTTGCTCTCACACCTGGAGAAATTCTTTCCCCTCCTCTCACTTCTATGCTCAGAAAGCTGCTTCTCACACTTTGTTTACTTCACCCCAGTGTTTTGCCAGTGTTTTCCACTCAACCATATTTTGCCCTTTCTTAAATAAACCCCCCAAAAACCAACAAACACTTGTCAGTGATCTCCAATGATCTGCTTTCAGTTAACAGCCATTGCACAATATGACGTGTAAGGAATAAGGAGCAGCATGAGGACCTGTTTGTTGTACTGTTTATCGACAATCTCCCTGGGTGGTTTGAATAGCTGAGGAGCAGATGCTATATTTCCCCCCTTTCTTGATCTATTTTTGTTTGGAAAATTTGAAGCTGATTGCACATATGCTTAAAGTTTAGGTACGCAGATTTGGATAAATCTAAACAAGTAAATGGATTTCATGAATATTACCAAGTAGGCACCAAATATTTATTCTAACCATCGAATTTCCATGCACAAATGTTTAGCTGATACAAACAAAGGGACTCAATTGGTCAAATTTTCTTTAGGTTATGAAAGGAGTTTGTCTTTGTTTCTATCCTGGTTTAATTATCTTTCTTGGTCCAGATGCCTTCATTGAGCTGCATCTGCAAAATATTTCTCAGATGAGGTATAACTAAATCCTTCCTGTGATATACCCCCATGGCCAAGATCCAGGCAAGCTGAACACCCGCACTGCTCTTCCTGAAGTACAAATTGTGAGTGCTCAGCACCCTAAACTATTTTAATAGGCAGTGGTGCAAAATTTCACAAGAGAAGAAATTGCTTGTGGACCAGAACACATATGCACTTGCATACATGTACCCCCAATATTTCACGGGGTGAGACCAGAAAGGCCGTTAAATTAATGCTTCTTGCAGCAATGGATGAGCAAGAGGAAGCTTGTGCTGACTAAAGCATCTGAGAGGGCTTTGTAGGGCTGAGATGGAGGCATCATGGTAGTAGAGTGGCCAAGGACCTTCTCTCCACAGCAGCCATAAGGAGGGGGACCTTTATTCAGGAGAATCTAAGGACTCTCTATAGCATGTTACCTCCAGGAAACAAATATTTCTGAGTGCATCTCCGTTTTCCAGAGGACGAAGATTAGCCCCTTCAGAAGGCAAGACGAAGTATGATCAAGGATCACAAACCACGACAAAAGAATCAGAACTGGCTTGACAGAGAGTGTCTCAAGGTCATCTCACTCTGATTCTGAGTCACCATTTCGTGTGACTCTCTGTGATTTCCATTGAACAGATGGATGCACACAGCCCATGCTTTGATGCCACGAGGCAACTACTCTTCCCCTGTAAGAGTCTTTTTATTCTGGAGAGAAGGCGGGGGGAGGGAGTGAGGGACAGGGCAAGAATATTTTATTGATATTTTTAATAAAATTAATCATTCTGGTATGAAAATGTTAAGAATGCATTTTTGTAAAATTTCCACATTGCATCAGGAAATAAAAAGATACATGATTTGTTTCCATATAAGATTTTATTTTGCTGTCTTCTGATTAGTAAAGTAGAAGCAGCTACATTTTCTTTCTTCCTGTGCTGAGTGTACCCTAACGTGAGTGTGTGTGTCTTTCCAGCTCTATCTGCACTGGAAGAGCTGATATCAGGAGTGTTTGCAACAATCATATTTTTAAGGCTGAAAAAGGAGCAAGTGATCTATCTACAAAATTAAATCAC
>NW_008654331.1:59585-125996 GCF_000695815.1 Acanthisitta chloris | reverse complement strand
AGGAATGATCATTAGTAAGATGTAGTATATCAGCAAGTAGGACAGTAGAATTTTGAGTAAATCAACCAGAATTTTATCAGAATTAAAAATTTCCTTACAAAATAATTAATATTCATGTCACCTTCTGTCTGAAAAATCTAAATAAAAGGTGTCTTTGTGGCCAAGCACAGTTGCTCTTTGTTTCAGAATCATGTCATTACCTGATGAGAACTGTAAATGACTGGTTAACCTCAGGCTTTCATGCTTGCCTGATGACTTTGCTCCACAGCCAGACTATGTGCTTTAACACACTGCATCCCTGATATTTTCAGATTAGAGTACTTTTTCCTTTTGACGGGTCACACTTTTGTTTCCCATGGTTAGTTCACTTTTTTTTTTCTTTTAATTTTCAGGGGGAAAATCCCAAAGCAGTAATTGAAACTATAATCTGTTTTTGTAACACTGAATTGACCAACAGGAAGAAACTCTTAAGACATAGAGACATAGTAAGATGCACTTTATTTATTAGTAATGGCTGTTCATTTATTGTACGCTTATATAACTCTAATCACGGCATCTACTGTGCTTTAATAGTCACAGATGTCATTTAGAGACTTCAGAACTCAGAAGGAACATTTGTGTCCAGGCTCTTCAGCTACCTGTGTGGCTGAGGTCCGGCTGGATTACACAGAGTGAACTTGAAATGAGAAAGCAATCGCTCACAAATTCAGGGAGTCAGACAAGCATTATGATTGGATCATTTTTGCATTATCTTACAGAGAAACAACGATTTTCTGATCATCTGCTGGTGGATATTTTTGCCTCCATGTCCACTGCTTTCTTTTCCTTTTCCAAAATGCATCCTTACAGAAAAATCCACTTCTCCTGAAACTTTTGAATGCAGTTTGCAATAGCCAGGATGGCATTATACAGTTTACCCAGATGGTCTGAATAATACTGAATCATTCAAGCCATTCTAATTGCATGTAATTTTGTTGTAGAAGTTGTTCTGTAGGGGGGAAAAAAAAGAGTAACTCATACCACTGATTTTTTTCCCTTTCAGAAATAAGACTTACTAAAAAGTGGGACAAGGATTTAAAAAGCAACCAATAAAAGGGAGTGCAGAGCAATACTTAAAACAAAGCAGTGGTGTTCAGCATCCTCAGATAATTTGCTTCCTTGGATGCATCCTGACTGGGCAGACTTTTGAAATCATGGTTTAACATGATCAGACAATGGTTTTAGATTGTGATTATTGTACAACAACAGAGTAAGCAGCTATCTCATGTGTCTCCCCTGTTCTATGTTACACATGTTAAGGGCTAAAAAGTACTCCATTTTTCTACAATCAAAAAAAAACAAAATCTACTATTTCTTGCAAAAGCTTCTTATTTTACCTTTACAAACAAACAAAATCCCTAAAGATTGCAATTTTGAAATATCAGGGGTACTGATATTTCAGACTTCATTTCCCATGGGTAACTGATGGACTCCATAATTCTTTGCAGCAGCTCAGCAAGAGGTGGAAACTATGCAATATAATCTGTTTAGGGAGAATCATACAGCAAGGACAATGGTGGGATAAAAGTCCAAAGTATAACTCCCATGAGTGCCATGGAAGTATTTTTCAAATACAAGTGTTCAGTTTTCAGTTTTTGGTGAAAAGGCAACATATTCTAAAGAATACCTGCCTACTTCAATCCAGTCTGGTTAACTCCTGTGTAACTCTGACAGCCGATAGAGACACCAGTTCATTTATCTGTGTCACATCTGCATATACTAACATGACTTCTTTTTTTCTGCAGTGCTGTGGCAGATCATGGCACTTACAAAACATATATCTTGTTAACCAATATGAAAGGTGGTAGAAAACACATAAAACTCCACTAAATTCTCCAGCCTACTACTGTACTGTTGGCAGCTTAATAGTAGTAAACGGAGGTCAGTATTAAAGTCAATCTGATTTCATTTTCCACTTACAACATATTCTGTAGATCAATCATGGACTATAAGACTCCATGGCCCCTTTCACAGGAGGAAGGGTGATTTCATAGTTAGGGGATTATACTTAAATTTAAGAGATTGGGGTCCAATTTCCAGTTTTCCTATGGAATCTTGGGCAAATTATTTAATCTGTTGGTTCCTATCCCCCAACTGGGAAGATGATAATACTGCTTTCATCACTCTTGTGGTTTATTCACTTAAAAAGCACTTAAGGGCAGGAACTGCCCTACAGCAGATGTCTGTGTGAAGGGCTCAGCTCTGCAGAAATCCAGCCCTGCTTGAGGAACCACTGCGAGACCACAATAATAGCAACAATAACCTATTTCCAGTGATATAAATACACATGCAGGTTGGCTGGAGCATGCGCTTATGCCATAGTGGAAGGCAGGTCCACCAGCTGAAGAGGTGTGTGCATTGCCTTTGACGAAATCACAGACTGGCCATAGCTGTGAGGTGAGTCATGCCCCATTTTACCTTTTTGCAGCAGTGGTTGGAGCAGCAGCAGGGTGATGCTACCTGGCACCTGCAGGCTTGTGAATCCTCGTTGCCTAGTATGTTCACCCGTTCTTCGGAGAGCACTTGACTGACAGGAGCTGAGCAGTATTTCACCCTGTGGGGCTCGTGACAGCCACAGTGTCTGTCAACACATTCTATCACTCTCTGCTTATGCAGACCATTTTTTTTCCTTTTTCCTTTCTCTCTGCCTCCTTTTTTTTTTTTCCTGATGTATTCATCACTAGGCTGCAGACACCTAGTTAATCCATTTAGAACCTATCAGCTCTGTTCATCGGCTCATAAACCCATTACCTCGGAGGCGCTGTGCTCAGGGACACAGGTGCCAGACCAGTGCACAAAACCCAATTGAGTTATGTTGCAGGCAGCAAGGCCCTCGGATTCATGATTCTGCCTGCATGGGGAATTGCACGCGTTATGTGGCAGCAGCCACTTTATTAAATATCGATTTAAATCACAGCCTTTAATCAAATCTGATAGAAGACCTTTCTCACCTCCTGTCTCTCCTCCCCCTCCCCATGCCTTCCCCATGCTTCCCCCTCTTCCCCAGCACTTCTCACTCCTCTCCTGTCTCACACAGATCAGCCTGATGACAGCAAAGCTCAGGAATGAATAGTTAGCAAGTAGTTCAACAGCAAACCCTTATCAACAGTAATGAGGCATTTGCGATAATCGAGTGATGAAATGTAAATGGGCAGTAATGAGCACAATTACATCCACTGGGGAACCATCAAAGCTGCTTCTTTCCTCGCAGATAGATGAGCTCTCTCGCTGTCGCTGCCCATTGCTGCCTTCACTGAGTATGGCACAGATGCAGGGACCGGTGGGAAGGGAGGTGGCACTCTGAAGAGCAGGATCTGGCAGTGCCTCACCGAAGGAACCTGCTGACCAGGTAGCAGCTGGGCTTCCTCTGTACTTATTCCACCTTTCATAGTTAGCCTTCACCTCCTTCTCCCAACCCTCTCTCCCCTCCACCCTGTCCTCCCTCCCTCCTGGTCCTTAGGGATGATTTGATTTGCTGCAATGTTTGAAAACTGCCTCATTGTGCTAACAAGATTAACTCGAGCCTATGTCTGTTTGATACACTGGAAATGTGCAGGGTGACTCAGACTGGCTTTCAGCTGGAAAGAGCCAAGAAATGGGATGGTTGCCAGGGAACAGGCCCAACGGTGGCTTATGTCATCCTCACTGGCAGGGGACAAGTGGGGAAGGACACCGACGCATTCAGGAAAGGGAGAAAGTCAACACTTCCATAATCCAACTGGGAAACATTAACAGATCCCAGAAATTGCTCACCCAGAAATAAACACATCAAACTGCGTAATCTGGCCCAGTTATTCAGTTTATCCTGGATAATTTGTGCAACTAAGTAGTGCTAGAGAAAAGTCAAAGACCGAGGGTTAAAAGGTTGGATTGCAGAGAAACCCATGTGGAAAGCCCTCTTGTGCCTGCTGTGTGTTCACCAAACCACTCTTGACTCTGTTTCCTGGGTCTCGTGGGATTTAACTGTGGCATATAACCTAATTGTCAGTGTCCTTATTTCCCTGGTTTAAAGCCATGTTATCAATGGAGAATTATTGCAGGAGTTTGCTTAAGAAGTGATCAGCTAAGAAAGGATATCAGTTGTGACTTAATTTTCTTCAAAGTCACAGAAAGGCTTCTGGTATGCCTAAGTCCTGATGTGATGGTCAAAGTTACATTTCTGATACTTCTTTGCATTAAAATCCTCTTTAATAATCCATTCATTGTATCCCATGAAGAATACCTATGGAGACAAATCTCCTCCCTGTGGATCACACACTTGAAAGCCTGGCATAGTGCAGATGGTCTATGAAGAGCACACTGCAGGACTTTTGACCCTTGGCAAATCTGCAGAGAAGGGTAGGTGTCATGTTCGGCATGGCCAAAAAAAAAGCCAGCTCACTGAGGGTGTAGAAAGGGGCAGTTGGCAGAGCTGAAGGCAGGGAAGTCAAGTTCACCCGTAACTGTGAGCTGAATCTATACACTGTAAAGATGCATCTCTCATTTCCAATAGCAACATTTCACAAGCTGCCTGGAAGGAGAGGCTGTGTACATGTTTTTAAAAAGCATACACATTTTTGCATAATTTAAATGGCTGCAAGGCCTCTGGGATTACTAGAAAGTCTCAAAAAGGCAAGGAGTAAAGCAGCCAGTGTAAGAAACTAATAGTGGTGAATAGGGAATAATGGAATAGGAAACAGTGAATCTTTGGTAGATCTCTCCCAAAGACTACAAGGATTGTAATTGGTGGCATCTGAATGGAAACAATGTTTGGGAATGGAGAATATGAGCCAGAGAGCAACTGGCCCAGGGACAGGAAGAAAACTTGAAAGGAGACTTGAAACACTCACTAAATGTTTTAAACAAAGTCAGGGTAGCAGACGAAGACTTAAAATACCCAGGCTACCAGAATGAAACAATTTTCAAGTACAACTGAGATTTTGTCTCAGTTCTACCTTTCCAGCTCTCAGAACATGTCACCCTGTGGCAATGAATTCCATCCAACTCTTGTGACATGCAAGTTGAGTCAGGGTTGGATATTAGGAAAAATTTCTGCAAGGAAGGAGTTGTCAAACATTGGAACAGGCTGCTCAGGGTAGTGTTTGAGTCACCAACCCTGATGGTATTTAAAAGACATGTAGATGTGGCACGTAGGGACATGGTTTAGTCGTGGACTTGTCAGTGCTGGGTTAACAGTTGGACATAACGATCTTAGAGGTCTCTTCCAACCTAAATGATTCTATGATATTAAGAAATACTCCTTCTCATTACGCTTTAATCTGCCGCCTTTTAATTTCAGAGAACGTTCCCCAATTTCTGTGCCAGAAGTTGCTTCAAATGACCAATCACAGTGCAGAAACTGCATGAGCAAAGCAACCCAAAACCTGGCAAGCAAATGGCATCAACTCATTTGGGGACTAATTATATCAGTGCTGCATCTGAAGATAGATGACCAACACATGGGTTTAGGAAAGATCCCAGAGATGATAAAGTCTAGTGTGGTAGTTCACCTACCTAATCTCCAGCCAGGAAGCAGCTTGACCCTGGACGATCAGAAGGATCAAGATGGTCACCTCTGCTGGCTGCCACAGAAGGTCCTTCTGATGTCCTAATGAGTTACTTAATATCATAGAGTTCTATCATCCCCAGTGTTTTTATCACACTATCTTCGGTGCACATTGCATTTAGAAATACCCTAGGATCTTTTACTTGTTAGAAATGCAATAGCTGTTAGATTGTATTAGTTATTGACCCTAGCAGTAATAAACTGTAGTAAGAGTAGTCTATGGTAAACATTGGTAAGTCATAATCAGCTGGCACAATGCAGGTATTTCTGTCCATTTGCACTATGCTCTGTTAAGTGCATTTGATCACAGTATATAAAAGTGTGAGAGTACTGTATACGGTTTGGAAATGGACTGAGTTTAAAGACATATTCAACAAATTTATCATTTAACTTACAGCTTCGCAAAAGCTATTAAACAACACTGTGAGCCTGGAGGCCACACATATGCTACGGCCCTGGAAATGTAAAGAAGTTCATTTGAATCCCTTAATAATGACCTTGACCTATCGAACAAGGTGTACTTATTGTCAACAATTCATCTCACTCTTAACCCTGGCAAAATGCCTAACCTTTGAATACTTATGGTGGGGGAGGAAAGGCTTGGGGTGTTTTTTTCTTTTCCCTGGTGAAATGGGCCAATTTTTTCCCTGTTTAGCAAAATCTGGAACACAGATCATTAGAATGCTTTTGGCAGCTAATTTGAACATCAGTGACTCAACTTTGAGAAGGAAGCCTTTTTCTGCCCTAAAGAATCTCAGAGAGTTTTCAGACTACAGTAATTGAAAAATCCCTAAACACTCACTCACAGAGGAGATACACATTACTGCAGGAACAGTCTACAAATTGTAAAGTATTCAATTTACATTCTCAGTACCTCAGGGCAGTTGTGAAGAATTTATATCTTCAGAAACCTTTGAACTAACAAAAGATAACATTTCACAGCAAAGTCTACTTGCATAAAAGTTTTTTAACTCCCTTCATTCTTATTCTGAAGGAAGTGTCTTTTGCACTTCTGGAACCAAGGCTCAACACAGGTATCTGAGATTTTAAAAAGGAGATTGAGATGGAAATAGAGGTGTTAAAAATTTTTATGGACATACTGCATCTCATTTAGAACATGAGTTCATTATTCACTAGTCCATGCATGATGTATTCTTGCTCTGAACTTGATGTCTTTTCAAATGATACTTTGGTTTGACCAATGTGCAAAGATTCTTAGTTATATTGAGGCCCTTTTACAATGAGCTTTATAATGTGTAGGTAAGAGGCACAGGTACACCCTGGGTGAAGGCAGGCTACACCCTTGATAAGGGCAAGATGAAAGTTTTTGTCCCTGTGTCCATCAGCTTGGGCAGTGTGTAGTGCTGCATCTGATGCGGTCAACTGGCTACATCACCTCTCTGTTTACACTGGGTCTTCCTCTGCTTAGAGACATTGCATTTAAAAACAAATTTTGCTAAGACTCAGACCTAAACTTGGTAAAACTGAAAAGAGAGTCCTTCTCTTTAAGAAGTGATTTTTTTTTTAAATAGGATCACTAAATAGATTATATCATTTGGGTCTCTATCAGCACACCACTGTTTTCAGGTTCCATTGTGAATCACACAAAAACTTGTGTATTTATTTAGGACCAAAGTACCTTAAAGGATTCATGGAATAGTAGGTAACTTCACAGAAGTGAGCATTAGCATCCATCTGACACTTGAGTATACCAAGAATAAGACAGAGACTAGTAAGTTGGGGTTCAAGCTCACAGAATCAGGCCCCATCTGTGTAAAGAAAATTTGTCCTAGAAACAGGCACTGCATTTGCTAACTAGGAAATGATCTTTCTCTTCCTCTGCCCTTTTTCATGATCAAAGAACATTCAACATAATTACCAATCTAATGACATCCTTTTGCTTGATTTTTTTTTCTTCTAATTTCTACAGGAAAAAGAAAAGGGAGGAAGGACAAAAAAAATCTGCTTCAAGCCAACCCTTAATCTGTGATTACCATATTCATGTCCAACACTAAGCATTATGTGGAAACATTAATGAAAGTTTTAAAATGCAATCATTGGTTAAAGTTTTTTCCCCCTTCTCTATAAAGAAATTGATAAATGTTTCTATTAACTAATAACCCAGGAATCAACAGTCTTATAAAACTGGTTTATTCAGCCCAGAAAATTAGGCAATCCATCATGACTGATTTGCTCACATTTTCCCCTGCAAATAAGTGAGATGAAAACTTTAAAACCAATAAGATAATGCACTTAACAAATTCAGCTGAGAGAGATGGATAAACTAAGATGCCACTGGCATCAGTTAAGGAAAATCTGTCGTGTTTCCAATTATTTGAGCAGATTTTGTATCCCAATTTGCTGCCAGACTGCCTGCATCCCCCACTCCCCTCTTTCAAACCAAATCATCTGATCTTAAATCAGAACAAGCTCATCATATCACACTATGGAAGGCCAACAGGGGATAAATGACACCAGATGTTATATGAGTTTTCTTTTAGGCTTTCATTTCAGACTTACTGCATTCCCCATGCTGCTTTTTACTTGTCAAAAACTAAAATGTGCTTTGATAGATAACAACCCTATTTTCTTCACTGCCTGAGCTTAGAGAATACCATTAAGTATTGATATTGATGGTGCTTAACTAGGGAATGCAACCTGGGACCACAGAAAGCAGGATCCTGGGATCCTGAGATATCTTTCAGTCCCACAGATACATTTTCTGTGAGTCCCAGGGTTTTTCTGTTGTTGCTGCTGGGGGTGACATCGGGATACATGCTGTGTGATTTTACAAGAGCACACAGACAGACAGGAAGAGCAAGGAGGCGCAGGCATGCTCAGAAACATAACTCTTAGGCCCATCTGCTGCTGCTGTCTGAGCTGCTGAGGGAGTCGCTATCATACCAAAAGACTAAAAATTAACTTCTGAAACAGAACTGAGGCTCATTGGTGCAAAATCCAAGGCACATAATTTTAATTTGCTTTGCTTATGGTCTTCTGGAGTCATCATGTGCCCAGGCCGGTAGGGAAAAAGGCTGTGAAATGGCAGAAACAAAGACCAGCACGTGGTGCTCAATAGTAATGGGACAGCCAGGCATGCAGAGGAGATGGCACACATGGCTACAGGGTACACAGTACCCCACCAACCCATGTCTGAATGAACAAGCTGCTCTGTAAGGGAGAAACCTGATGATCCTACCGAGGTGTAGGCAGCATTTTAAAAGCCAGCTTGGCCATGCAATGTAGCCACTGTGTTCCCAGGCTTAAAATGACTGACTGGTACTATAAAGAACCTGATCTAAAGAAAATGTGAACCACCTTGGTAAAAGGCAAATAAATAAATTAATAATCAGTCTCAGCTGTGAAGGAAAAAGCCACTTCTTTCAGTAGTGTCATAAATGATTGTCATAGAATCACAGAATCATCCAGGCTGGAAGAGACCTTCAAGATCATCAAGTCCAACCATCAACCTAGCACTACCACCGCTGTAACCCCTAAACCACTACCCCATATCACCAGCACCAGATTCAGTTGCATCTTAAACATCTTCGGGGTGGTGACTCCACCACCTCCCTGGGAACTTATTCCAATGCCTGAAATGTCTTTAAGATTATTAAAAAAGCTACATTAGCCTTTCATACTTGCCACAGATATTTTCTTAAGAAAATACCGAAGTACTGAATGCACTTTAACTCTTAATCCCACAGTGTCTGGTGACATCACATCATAGTGGTGTTCCACATCAAGATAATACAGACCTCTCCCAGCTGGCCAGGTGTGTATATTTGTATGGAGGCACTACCATGACTTCAGATTCTTTAGTCTACTGCCTGGGAGTAGCTTGCTTTTCTCATCGGTGGCTGTAGGAGGTGGCAACCTAACCTCATGGATTTTTTTTCCAATATACCCTGCAGATGCAGTGAGGGAGAATATTCACACATATGCTGACTGCAGCTACTGGCAAGCAGCTTGCTCCACAGAGCACTGGAGTCAACAGGGTTAAGCCTCAGGAGCAAAGGAAGAGATAAGGGTCTGTTCAGCATGATTGGCAGCAGAAGAGGCTCTCCTTTACAGTCAGAAATGCAGATTCTGGTGCTGAATTCAATTCCATTTAAACATCACAACAACTTTCTCCCCTCACCTCTTTCTGCTGCCCTGGTGGTGTGCTGCTGCTTGTGCATTTCTACCTGCCATCATAATTCCACTTATTTCCACTGATAGCATCACCTTTGCAACTCATGCAAAATATGCTTGGTGAACAAAATACACCAATAAGTCAACAGCTGTTAGAAACCATGACTTATAGCATTAAATAGCATCAGTTTGGTTTGGCTGACACTCTGCAGTATCTTCGTACCACAGCATCACTTGATACTAAGAATGAGCTGGCCTCAACTCCCACTCCAGCAAACCTTTACAGGAAAGTGGAAATCCTCACCAACTGATTTGTGCAACGAAGTGATAATGCAGAACACTCAGGGTATGGAGAGCGAGGCTGGCAGCAGATACATCAATGTGTTTAGGCACATCAGTCTAGAAGTCAGTGCCCTTTTGAGCTTACTTTAATTCAGAGACCTAAACAAAACTCAGTGTGAAGAAAGGAGCCAACAGCAACTGTTCAGTATGTGATGACAACAAAAGAAACATCACTGAATATCTCACAACAAAGTTGTGCCAGATTTGACTCACCTTTAGCTGCATTTACCACTGTAGGACATGTAGTGCTAAGCAGCAACTTGAGTTGGTATCTTAATGCTCCCCTTCTAGCAATTTTCAGTTTGAGAACAAGCATCATATCACTAATTTGTCCAAGCTCTTAACTGTTTTTATGTCTTTCATAGAAAACTATCACAATAGGGTACAAGGTGACAAGTTGACTACTGCACTACAAGCAATTAACAGTGGAAGTTACACAGGCAATTGATAACGAAATTCATCATCTATTCAAACTGTTGCCTTAAAAAAGATGGTGGAGTAACCTTTTCATATTTTCTAAATGTCTGATTATTATAAACACAGTGGCAGATGAAAGGAAAGATCTCCCGTCCTCCCATGCTCTCTCAATACTGATGTATATTCCCACTATGCGTCTGCTCACATGCTTTGTGAAAGAGGGACAAATTGCTGCTTTTGGATCCATGTGCACAAGAGAAAAAGCCTGTAAGCTGGCAATCCTCCAGCATCTTCAGGAAGGGCTATCCCTACAGTCACCAGAAATACAAGACCTATGGCCCACTGGTATCCAAGCTAAGTGTTGTTCAAAATGGGCCGCAGTGGGGAGAGGCATCAGGGATGCCACCTCTGCTTCCCCTCCATGTCAGAACAGAACAAAATGGGTTTGGAAATGTATTGTCCCACACACAGGCACTTTGTGCTTTCAGTCAGTTTAAGCTGGCTCACTTGGTACCTCTGGACATCTTTTCTATAAGAGTTTTCTCTATATATGATTTTATCTGGTGGAAATTTTTGCCTAAGATAAAGATTTGAAGTGAAATTGGGAAAAAAATCTGTGCAAAGCATTTCTGGAACCTCCTTCAGTGGGCAGCCACTATGGAAAACTCATTCCTTAAACCAGCAAAGGAAAATGGTCCTTGTAACAGTGTGAAATCAAAGCAGTTTGAACTGCAGTAGCAAATGCTGACAACAAACTGCTCTCAACCAAACTCCAGGTTGAATATTACAAGCTTAAATTAGGCAGCTAACACTTTGACATGACAAATTGATTTAAGAAAATCAACACTCTGCTGACATATAAGTCATGAAACAGGAGCAAAAGTAATCAAATCAATGGCTTCTTTCACTGTATGATATTCAGCCCAGCTAAATCCCACCCATCACTTGCTTAGGCCACCAGTACAGTAAAATCATCACGTTCTATCACTGGCCTGCCTGCCTGTGGAAGTAAGCTACTAATTCAGTTATTGCATACACTCTGCTCTTATTGCAGAGCTATTTCTGTTTACATTTGCTCTGATCTAAGACACACCATTTTCTAGACTGATAATAAAAGAAACAACATTGAAATACCCCCAGCAGTAACCCTCTTAAAATAAAAGTATGGGAATTAGCAGTGGCTGCATAGGTACCTTTGGAGATCACAGAAGCAATTCTGAATTTCCCGGCATACAATTGTATGAGTATTTGCCTTCTCGTATCTTTCCAGTTGAGAATGAGGCAGCCAAGTAACGGGATTTGAATGCATATTGGCTTGCTGCCTCTGCTGTTTTGATTTGCAGACTGGCCAAGCAGAACGCAATTAGTGGTTATTGACAACTTTACAGGAAGCACTCATAAGGGAAATGGGAAATTGAAAATGTCCTTTAAAAGATGGAAGCAAAATACTATATCAAAGCTTGCTGGTAAATAAGACGAGCCCAGAAAAGTGCTCAGTCAGAATATTTGTATTTCTGTATCATTTAGGAAAATCCTATTATGGCTTTAGCCACAGAGACATCCCTGGTGTGCAAGATAGAGGCAGTTCATAAAATACATAGCATTTTCAGCTTGAAAATAGGGCAACCTATTGCTTTCTGTAGATGGCTATGTTACACCCCAGTTCCCATCAATAGAACATAATCTCATTGCAGCAGGCAATACTCAATATCAATGAAACACTGGTATTGTAGGCATTTGCAGACTGCCAGTACCTAAAGGACAGAAAGACTTTGTGTTTTTACAAGGGCCAATATCTCTGGAACACATTTACGAAACAAAGCAGCACACCAAGGAGGCAAACGAGTTATATGCGTGTGTCCACAGAGCTGTCTGCAGGCATTTGTTTGCTCTTTCTCCCCTCACCCTCTCTTTTCTGGTACTTTGCACCGTCCCTACCTTTCACTCTCTAAGTTTCACTAGCAATGTCAGTTATGCAATTAGTCCCCTGCCAATTAATGCCAAATTAGATGCCTGCTGACAGCATTCCCTAGCACTGATGGAGTGTATGGTAATAATGTGTAACCAGGATAATGCTCTAAGGAGTCTGCATTGTTCTCTGGATATGGGGGGGCTGCACAGGAAAAGAAAGACAAAGAAAAGGAAAAAGTATATTGCACATTCATTTATGCCATCGACAGTCAGTGCAAAAATAAAATAAGTTTTGTTGTGCAGTTATCCCGATGATTAAAATATAATAGGCTAATGAGATTACAAAGCTGATTGTGAACAAGACCAATTGTGTTAATTGGAGACTCCTGAATGGCAATTTGAGCTGCTGCCGCTGCTGAGTTTTGAAATATAATGTTTTACTAATTTTATCTGATTTCTTAATGAAGCTTGCCTTGAGCAATTGTTCTATGTGTTCTTTAGCAAACAGCGTGTCATAACTGCTGACATTAATCTTGATTACTTTAGTTAAAATAAATAGTTATACTTGGGCGGCTTTCAGAAAATACATCAGACCAAATGTAATGTTAGAAAGAGATGAAGTTTTACTTATATTTGTTGCTTTTTCCGTATTGTATTTGCAAAGTCCCAACTGTGAAACATCTTTCTTGTGTGACCTGATCTCTTTCAGAAGTCCCTATCTTTCTCCTGCTGTTCAGAAAGCATTTTTGATTTCCACAGAAAGAGGGATAAAGACAGTGTCATTATTACAGAAGAATCTTTACTAAGAGGAAAAAAATTTCACCAACAAACCCCATCTCATAAAAAGAAATACAAAAGGCTTTTTCATGCATGAATCTCAAAGTTGGCACACACATTCTCACCACCTCATGCTCCAGCTGCCAGTACTAACACTCGAGCCTTATAGAAATGCTCTCTCTCATATAGCTTATTTATTTTTATGGAGGATTAATATACTTAGGATGGCTCTTCGGAGCTTTCATGGTGAATTTGATGGGATGTTGTACCATATTGCTGCTTACAAAGGGACACATAAACATTAACAAAAATAAACAGTAGAAAAAGGGAAATGGGAATATAAGTGCAGTCTGAATTAATGGTAAACATAGTTAGAGATTTTTCATGTTTCAGAACTCTATTATATTATGGCCTTGCCTTTACAGGGATAATCCTTTCATAATTAAGATAATGGCTAACTAGTCTGATAGGTATTATACATCTTTTTGAGCCACTATGCTTATATGACAACATAATTTGCATGTACTTATTACTGGGCTATAAAATTTGTGGATTTTATATGTAGTTACATTGATTATGTACTTGGATGATAAATAGAAACCATTTGGGGAAAGATGATATAGGATATATTAAACATTTATTTCACCCTCTCTTTATAGCCAGCACTAGTTTGGTAAATTAAAAGTGTTTAGTCTGGCCTGGATAGTAATCTATGTCCAATTCAGACCTAAATATGTATAATAAACAGTCTAGCTTTTAATCCATATGCATGTAGTGATTTCTTTAGTCACAGGGTTTTAGAAGGAATTTAGAAGTTTCATCTCTAAGGCACAGTTTTCTGGAACAGGAGAAGGTCACAGCCAGCAGTGCAAGCACAGAAAGTAACTTCAATACAGCACTGCCAAGTACTGCTCTGAGTACCAAACAGCAGCATTCTCTACTCACAGATATATGTGAAAGTCTGGATTTCCTACTTAAACCCTGCTTCCTTAGTGCTTAAATGCACTTCTGATTGAAACACGTCAGTTAGAAGTCATGTCACCTCTTCATAGGCAGCTTTGACTTTTTGGGAGAAGCTGACACCTGACATATGGCTTTCTCACTCCCTGTGCCTGAAAATACTGACTTTTACTTAAAAATACTGCCCGTTCTCCTTAAAAATTGAGTTAGAAATTTTGAGGAGGAAAAAACCCCCACGTGAACCATAAGATGTTTCCAGAATGACCTTTCCTTGAAATAATCATAATTCATAATCATGATTCATGACCATAATTCATACCTCACCTAGAATGGCAGTGCCCCATTGGACTGAGTCCCTCAAACACCAAACAACTGTTTCCAGACACTACTCCAGTAAGTAGGGTCATGGATTCTTTAGAAGACATGTTTCACTCAATGAGTATAAAATATATGTGAGTTTGAATTTGTGTATACTCATTTCTGCTTAGTAAATATGAAAATTTATACTTAATGGGAATCTACTTTTATCCCCCTCTGTCTTTCTTAATGAGAGCTAATTGAATAGAACAATCTTCATTTGGCAAGACACATCATGAGGGCTTGTCTATACTTAGAAATTTACTGAGATAACTAATCTGAAATGGTTGAGAAATATCCCTACAGCTTTTCTGCCCAAATAGCTGTTCCAGAGCAATTAGTTCAAATGAGCTATTTTTGTAAATTTTCAAGTGTATACAAGTCTCAAATCTAATATCTGCCTGGCATTACATGCCCAACTAGTTTTTATGGATCAACCTATTTGATCTGGTGAGTAAGTCACACTGTAGGAGCAACAGCAAAAAAAGTAGCTTCGGCTCTGATTTGCCTTTATGCTAAGGCACATCATGACAAAAAGAGAGCATTAATACCGCTGATAATTTTGCGATATATGACCTGGATATTGATTCCACAGTTCCAGTGGCAGATTCCCAGTCCCAAATACTTTTCAAAGTACCATACATGCTACTTTGTAATAGAATCTTTCACCTTTTTTCACTTCTCATTAGGATGACTCATTTATTCTCAAGTGCTTTCTCCACAATTTACAGACAGCTAGACTGCTGCAACTTTCAGAGATACATTAGCGTGTGATAAGCCTTATTTTAGGTCCTTGCTGTGCTCAGTCTAAGAATGGCTACCAAGTTTCAAAGCTCACCAGTATTTGTTTGGGATCTGGCAGCACACCAAAACAGCAGACTCTGCTAAAACATCCTGGATTCAGCAGGCATGGATTGATCCTTTCTTGTTCTGTGTGAGAACCATTTCCCTCAGCATGACCACTGCTTTAATCTTGTATTTTAAACATAAACAGAATGGCAGATTTTACAGTATAATCTGGTAGGCACAGCAACCTTTTAGAAGAATGAATCATTAACCTAGAAGCTATGTTTAAGTAAAAAGGACAGACAACAGGAAAGGGGGAGAGAGGGAGAGGGAGAGAGATTGGTTTTGTTCATGATTTAACACACAACTGTGATCCACCCGCCTGTGAAATGCATTGCTGGAGCAGAAATAAACCTCACTATAAGCAGGGCAGGAAAAAGTGGTAATACAAGCGCTTGAGGAGCATGAGAAGAAAGGGGGAGGAAAAATGAATTTTACAATATTCTTTCCTGCTGTATTTTAGAAATGTAACACTTACTTTTATGGTATTAATGTTCTTGTTGCTGTGCTGGTGGAAAGAGGCAGAAGGGAAGGCATGTTGAGAAAGACAATGTGTCTCATTAGAGCAACTGATATAAGTGGGGAAAAAAACAAAGAATAGGAAATAAAGATGTTCTGGTTTTCCCTGTATTCAAGTCAAGCAGTTTTAAAAAAAAAGCTTTCATTCTATTACAACACCAGGTCTTTTTTGTTTAGAGGATAACTAGATTGCAGCTAACATTGATATATTAATCAATTTGCAGAGGGAGAGTTTCTGAGACAGGTTCTCATTTATACTGCCCTCCCTTTTGATCAGATTGGGCACATAAAATGTAATTTACACCCTTGTTTAAGTTTATTTTACACTGCTATGTTATTAGTGTAAATAAGAATCAGACCCACTGCTCTTAAACTACTCCCGAAGGTGGCTTAGAGATCCAAATGTGAAACTGATACTACTCATTTGCTATCTAGTTTAATAAATTTTCTTCTCATTTATGAGCATAAATTTATGTGTAAATATATTGACATCATGGGTGCATAGGTGAAGCAGGAGTATCTGTGTCATCATTGAAGTAATGACAGTATTTGTGTTTGTTCATCATGTGTACACATGTAGCTTTTCTTCTCCTTGATCACAACAATGAAGATGTTGGATTGACCCATTATTATCTTTTGTGTTTTGACCATGTGTTGCATTTTCGAATTTGACCCATTAAGAGGGCAACATGGAAAAAAGTAAGTCTTTAAACTTGCAGTTATGCATGGTATTTTCCAACATGTAACTTAAATCCTTTGTGTAACTTGATCTTATGCTGCCCAATTGTTCACTTGCAGGTAGTATTCCCAAATGCACAAGCAATCCATATGAACAGCAGTTTTTTTCAGCCACTTCCTGGGAATTGCCTTGTACACCCGAGTCACCAGATATGACTGAACTAGGTCAAAGTAGGGCAAGAGTGAGGTCATCCAGTTGGGTGGCTGTTCTAATGTGCCCTAATATAATTTGGTGATGCGGTGATAGAATATGCTACTGTAACAGGATGCATGAAAAGGAAGAAAGATATGTTTGAAGGGACCTGATGTCACCAGAAAAGCTTAGGCATGGCCAAGTGCATGTATATATGTGGAGCTACCTGAAGACATGCCCATGCCCATCTATAAATTACATCCTACTGACCTGCCTATGATGGAGGACCATCATCAGCTGGGTTTCCCATTTGCTTGAGAGAATGAGCAATAACTATTTTTTTTCTGTTCTTCATTCAAACTAAGGCATTTGTAAACAAGAAGCAAACTCATACCAGATGGGATCTTACTTTTCATAGTGCAAAGACCAAATGTTGTTTAATCCTTCCAAATTGATTTACTGTGTTAGGCATCTCTTCTGTTGCTAATGGTAGGAACTGAAGAATCTGGGGGTTTCCCCCTCCATCCAAGAATGCAGACTGGCTTATCTTCCAGTTCTTATAACATCTCTCACTGCACAAAGAGTAAGTCACAGATGAATCATTCATATCCTGAGCATTAAAAGTCTTTCAGAGATGACATGCATGCCTTTACTTTCCTACTTCAAACCATCTCTACATATTAGAAAAAAAAGGAGGCATTATGATCCCTTCCTTTAGGTCTTCACAAATTGGGGGTTTTTTAAGTGCTGCAACCCCTGCACTTCTGAGATGCTTTGCTAACCTTTTCCTTTTTACCCTTAATTTCTCAAGTGGTTCTGTTAAAAACAGACAGATGTTATTTTCTCAGGCAATAATTACTTAAATTTTGTCATATAGTCTACATTCAGATTTGTCTTTCAGAAGAAAATATTGCCTCAGACTGTATGTACATATAGATGAGATACCTTTGCTATATTTAGATTATTTAATTTTTTTATAGGTAGAATTTACATCTTTCCGCATTGATTTTATACTACAGTATAAGTATAGTAACATTCTTTCTATTAAGGGTTTTTAACATATTTGTCATGCATGACTGTGGCTTCCTCTGTAAGCCTTTAATATATGAGAAGCTCATGATACAACAAATAAGAATTATCTAATTTCACAAAACAAAAGGAAAAAACCCTCAAAATATCAAGATGGGGTTAAAATCTAGAATCTATAAATGCAGTCTCGCACTTAAACGTGCACATAGTTTTAACTATATGAATAGTCCCGCTGAAATCTAGGACAGGGAACTGTATTTAGAACAGTGTTTAAACACTGTTCTGACCAGCTGGGGTTGTAACAAGTTTTGCATTCAAGCGTAGCATGATGAACAAGCACAGGTAAGGGGAAAAAAAACCAAAAAGCTAGACTAAAGAGGTATACTGGTTTGTCTGTAGAGTGATTTTATTCCTGGTGCCTTCCCTCAGTTGGCAAAACTGTAGTCAAAGCACAGTGATGCTTCAGAAGCATGCTGACACTCAGGACTTGTGGGACAACTATTTCTGAATCTAGAGCCAAAGCTATCTGCCTCAGTTTCCTGCGTGGACAAGACCATAAGTGCTAGAGAACAGAGGGAGAGCTTTAGACCTCGGTTCTTTCGGTTTGCCGGAGGGTGCATCCAACCTCAGTCAGGTTGCTTTCTTACCTCCCTTTTCCTCCAGATTTAAGTCAAAACTGTCAGGAAAAACTAACACATTTGGAGTTCAGGAGCAGAAAGACTGACTCATTCTGGTTTATGATGCTTGCCTGGTTTGTGATTTGGAATGAAAGAGAGGTATCCAGCTACATTTTTCAAGGATATGCCAAGCATGAAGGGTTACCAGGCTTCAATGGTCCTTGTGACATCATCTAAAATGCTGTGTAATTCCCTGAAGAAAAATATCCACAGAGGTCACGGCAGCTTGCTTCAAAAGTTGAAATCTTGCTGTCCTCAAAACACTTGGGATTTGAAGGAGGGTTTATGATAATTATCTAAATGAGGTATGGAAAGGTTCACAGGCTGTTCATAAATAAACAGTGAAGAGTGCTGGGTAGAGAGATTAATCCAGAGATTAACCTGCAAAGAGCAAGACTTTTCTATACACTGCAAATGCCGAAGCTGTCTCCTTTACATTTCTTCCAGAAAAACTTGTGATCTAGTGAAAAGCTCATAAAATATAAACAGATCCCAATATCCTATAATCATAAGCCACCTGTAATCTTAATGCTGCACAGATCTACTTGACCCCAAGTGTTCAAAAATACATTTCACTGCTGCTAATCTCACTTAGTTTGTGGAGCTAGCTTGATTATTCAGCTTGTGGAACAACTTGTTAGTTTAATTCCAGCGCAAACTTTTGCCATATCGCTAATGCACATACGTGGGAGAACACCTTTTAGCTTTCAGATTTCACAGAATCACAGAATAGTCAGAGTTGGAGGGAACCCATGAGGATCATCAAGCACAGGATATTACCAAGAATCACACCATGTGCCTGACAGCATTGTCCAAGCATTTCTTGAACTCTGTCAAGCTTGGTGCTGCAACTACTCCCCTGGGGAGCCTGTTCCAGTGCCCAGTGAAGATTAATATCCAACCTAAACCTATCCTGACACAAGTTCAGGCCATTCCCTCAGGTCCTGTCACTGGTTGCCAGAGAAAAGAGGTCAGTGGTTGCCCCTCCACTTCACCTTGTGAGGAAGTTGTATACAGTGATGAGGTATTTCCTAAGTCTCCTTTTCTCCAAGCTGAACAAACCACATAACCTCAGCCATTCCTCATATGGCTTCCCCTCAAGGCCCTTCACCATCTTTGTTACTCTCCTTTGAACACTCTCTTATAGCTTTATATCTCTCTTATATTGTGGTGCCCCAAACTGCACACAATATTCAAGGGGAGGCAGCAACAGAGCAGAGTAGAACAGGACAATCACCTCCCTCAACTGGCAGCAGTGCTTTGCCTGATGCACCCAGGACATGGTTGGACCTCCTGGTTGCCAGGGCACACTGTTGGCTCATATTCAACTTGCCATTGATGAGGAGCCCCAGGTCCCTTTCTGCAGCATTATGCCCCAGCGTCTCACTCCTCAGTCTGTACGTACATCCAGGGTAGCCCCATCCCAGGTGCAGAACCCAGCACTTGTGCTTGTTAAACTTCATTCAGTTGGTGATTGCCCAGCCCTCTAATTCATTTTTGCAGGGCCCCACTGTCTTCAAGGGCTTCAACAGCTCCTCACAATTTTGTGTTATCTGCAAAACCTAATGTAATAATTGGTTGGCTTTCCTGAAAGGGAAAAGCTGGATCCACGTATTTCCTATCTTTCTCATTCTATGTCATTTCTTTTGATTTAAAGATTGCAGTAACAGGAACTAATGCACATTATTTTGGTTTTTGATAATACAGTAATCCTCTATTTTTGGACTACAGTTTTCGTATCTGCAGACTTCAGGCTTGAGAAAGAAACTTATGGGTTTTTTTTTTACTTTTGTATATGTGTTTTACCTGTGTTTATATCTCTACAATGCCACATGGTGGTAAGCAGTGCTGGTCTCACTCTGAGGTTTTTTAAAAAAGTCAAAACACCAATCTCGCGGAATCACAAGAAAAGAAACAAAAAATAAAGCCAGCACTTTTTTACCTCAGTTTAGAATTTTTCACTGCAGAAATTTTGTTTTCAGGAATTATAAACTTTTTTTCTTAATTTCAACTATTCAATTAGTTCTTCTCAATCAATTAGAGAACAACTGGGAGTTTAAAAAATAATCTTGGTTTTGTCTTTCAATTAGTATGCATAGCTATGAAAGGTTGAGCTTTACCATTTTGAAGACCTCAATGGATATTATGAACAGAAACAGTTGGTTTATCTATGCCATTACACTATTTCTTTTATTTCATATGCTTAAGTAAAAAAAAATGGTTTAAGTATATATATTTTTCCCTTCTGCACATCCCTTGAGTTTAAGATGCTTTTGTTTACTTAGCAAGAACTTTTTAAGTGCTATTTCCTGCACTTGTAAAGATGTTGTGAAGTCTATATAAATATTTTCTAACACAAATACCAGAGAAAAAATAGTATTCACCTAATGAAAAAGTGTTACAGCACTCACCGTATTCTAACATTATGTAAAGGTAAAAGATTAAGAAGTTAAATTAAATTGAATTAAAAACCTGGCTAATTGAATGGGCAAAGATATAAAATATCCTTCTGATCAGCAACAAATACAAGAAGTGAGCAGCTTACTTACGGGATGTATTTAGTCACATATTTTACACTTACCAACCAACCGAAAAAGGGGAAGCTTTCGAAAGGGTACAAAAAAAGGACAAATTCAAACAAAAGTAGCAGACAACTTAAACCGAGTTAACTTCCTTGATGATTTAAATCACGATTAAACCAAACAATTTAAATCCTTGGTAATTAAATCAGATCAATGAAAGCTTTGGGTTTGTACACGTTTTTCACATGTATCTTAGAGAGACCCTGGCATGTGCCTGCAATACCAGTAGTGGTTAATCACAACTGTTCTTACTGTGGAGCTCTCTCCTTGTAATCAAGCTTGACAGGTACCCCTGTTAACCATATGGTTTAGCTCTGGGCCACATCTGGATTTCACCCATAGTGTTTAAGGAGTGTGCAGTCCTAGAGGTTTTCAAACTATGATGTACATAAGCGCTAGGCAAATTGCTACTAGTGATTTGTGAACCACTTCAGGATGATAGGTGGCACAAGACTCAGAGTAGCACTTCTACCATGGCTGCTGGTACCCAGAGAGATGCCTGTCCCTGCTCACCCCTGCAATCACTGTCAGGTGTCAGTGACCAGCCTTCAGAGCAGAGCAAGGTGGTGAAATAACTTTTTCCCAGGGTCTGCAGAGACCATTCTTATGAAGATGACCATGAACTTCAGGTTCAGAGCTGTCAGCTGGACCTTTCATGCTCCTTGCAATGAGGAGGTCCCTGCCCATCCATGCCCAGGTTCTCGTCATAACTGGATGGCAGTATCACAAAAACCAACCAGCAGGCTTTTGTGCCCTTCTTTCTTTTCTGTTTCAAGCCAGCCACTGTGCTGCAGGTTGAATTTCTCTAGCAAAGAGTGAGACCTACCTATAATACCATGTGGTAGTTCTGGGGGGCACAAAGAGGCAGTTTTTTGGTGCTCTAAATGTGTAATCTACAGCATGGCAATGATGAGCCATGTGGAATTTTGTTTTTACTAGAAACCCACCAGTTCCAACTTTTAACTCATTGTCTGTCTTTCTGGGATGGCAACCTGAGCAAGAATGCAGTTCAGATCTCGCAAAATCTTCCAGTCAAGGGACAGGTTTGATAGCTGGCCATACAATAGAAGAAATCTGTCTGGTTTTATTTCTGGTGGATGAAGTCACTCTTTGAGAAATTGGATCTATAAAACTGCAGGTCATGATACAACGATAATAAATGCATAGAAGCTTTCATATTTATTAATCGCACATATCGTAAGATAGAAACCAGCCAAAGTATTTTTCTAAATCGGGATCAAGATTTTTTAAAGCAGCAGCTCTTTTAGTTGCAGATCTTCATACAAAACTTACCAGTGAAGTTTCTGAGCATCAAGAGACTGAGAACTGCATTAGTATTTGAGATAAGGTAAACAAGGCCATCATGTGAAGCACATAGCTTCTTTAAATTACCTTGTTCATGTACCCAAAGATGGACACTAAAAATAAAAATAAAAAAAAGAGAAACCCCCAAAACAAAGCAAGAAGTGACACTTACTAAAGTCTTGCCTCAAACCAGTCAGTCAATAAAAAGTGACTTCTAGAGATCACTTCCTCAGAAATTACTTACAAGCTTCCATTTACTGTTATGAAATGTGAATGATAAATGGCAAGAAACCACTGTTATTCCTAGCTTAGAAAGCAGAAACTGAGGCACTGAAAGTTTATGTAATTTCTTCAGAACTACAAAGGACTTAGGAATACAACTTCTGTCCTTGGCGTCAAAGTCTTCCATTCATTTTCCAGAAATGGGAGATGTTACAGTAATGACTGTATTGTTTCCCTTAGAGTGGAGAGCAAGTCCCCTCCCATCCTATTTTCTTGGTATTGTGTTTTTGATCTTTCTTGTTCAATTGCTTCTTGTGACTGTCAACAGGCCATTCAGAAAATAAAATGTATAAAAGAAAAACAATGCCACATATCAGGTATAAAATGCAACAGTTCAACTATTAAAATATACATCCTACATTTAACCTAGTGTTTGTTCATGTTTTCTGTTACTCTGCCCAGAGATGTTTCATTGTTTCCTACAAAAGGGATCCTTGAATTTTTTGGTTTGCTTTTGTCACAGTAATTAGTCATGACTGACATTTAGGGATATGCAGGGCAAGATACCTCTGTGCATTTTCTTTTGTCATTCCTTGAATTAGGCTCAGTGCTAAAAGAAAACATTTTCCTGCACCCCTCCTCTATATTTTTAAATGAATGTCTTCCAAATGGCATTGCCACTCAAATGTTACAGTGAAATTCTTTGCATGCTGATAGTGCAGTGTGGGAATCTTTAAAATTGTCCCCCGTAGGTTCGAATTCAGCCCCTGAAGGTTCACTTGAGTTTAATTTCACTAATCACACGGGGACAGTTATTTTTCGCTCTTGCTCAGCTTCTCTTTCACATGTGAGCACACACACACACTCACTCACGCTGCATCCCTCCTGTTCTGTTGCACTTAAGTCCAGATTCACTCTGACCACTCCTGCATGCAAGTGGAGAGCGACACAACACCACGGTGCCTAAGACCATAGGTGGGTCGTTTGCTTCAAGCCAATTTATTCACATTTGCGATGGTAAGATTGATTTTTATCCTGCATTTCTGAGTTTATTTAACTGATTTCAGAAACTGCCACAGAGGTGGGGGCAGAGATCGTCTTCAAGGTTGCTGTCATCTGGAATTTTATGTCCTTCATTTTCTTTCCCTCTGTATGCCTGTCACATCGGCTTAACTGTGAGTAGCGTACTAGCCAGTACCTCTGGCATACTGTATATTAATAGAATATTGATATAGCCCAAATACTGTTGTGGGATTCATCATTTGGTAAATCCTCTGCCGTCTGCAGTTTTACAGAGCCATTTAATTAGCAATTTTACAACCTCCTATTCTCTCATTAAATTAATTAATAATTAAGTTCAAATATAGGCATCTTTAATGTCATAATTATATTTCAGTTTTATGGTCACCAGAGTTTAGCTCATTAGGCAAGGTAGTCATAAACCATAGATCTATTTGGGGGCTGAGGCACTGATGCACAGGTAGTTTGCTTCTGCTTGGTATTTTTTATCCTTCTCACTTTCTCCTCTTCTCCCCCCTGACACTCCCCACCCCCCATGATTCTCCAGCTCCCCTGCCTCTCATTGCTCTCTGGCATTTCTTCCTGTGGCAGCTCTTTCTCATTCATATGTCAGGTTAAAAAAAAAAATAAAAAATTTCCCCCCGTTATTCTCTCTGGAACAGTGCAGCAACACTGGCCTGCCATGGATTCTGATTCCTTGCAAGCCTCAGGGACCACCACCTCCAGTGCTGAGCACCCAGCGGTGGCTAATTTTCTGTAGCATCGTATCAGTGACATTGTATTCTTGTTTGACTGCATGATTTACCAAGGCACAGGACGTAGTAATGACATTTCACACAGTATGATATGTTGTGTGTTGTTTTATATGTAGTGGATTTATTTCAGTCATTATCACTGATTAAACCAGCTTAGTTGAAAAGGCAAAGCAAAACTTGGCTTTGAAATTGTTCTTATTTAATTTTGTTTGTGCTCACATAACCCAGGACAGCACTAATTATCTCTTTAGTGTAGCTCATATTTCTAATGTAATTCATATGTAAATTGTAATTTAATTCATATGGGAATGTTTGTGTTCCTTGCATATTCTCAGTAAAGAGCACAAACAGTGAATTAAAACTGTTTGGAAATGAAAACTTTATGTTGCCTTTTTTGAACTGTCTTTGATTTCTTTTGGCTTGTTGTTTCTCTAATGAATCATGATTCAATTGGATGGCTAAGGCCAATGTGTTCAGTCTCCTCTCTGTATTTATGCAGCTTGCTCACTGGCCTGCTTTTCCTTCTGAATTTAGAAGGCAGGGGGAAGGAGGAGGGAGAGGCTAGCTTTCTGCATGCTCACTACCTTTGGAAAAAAATCATCACATGATAAACATTATTCATAATGAATAATATTTGTATGACTACAGAGCCCACGAGGATGGCATGGTACTATTTGTGCCCCTTTGCTACTCAAACAGAACTGCTCAAGAGTGGTATTTCTGGTTCAGTGTATCTGATAATATTAGGTTAAAATTTTAATCCCAACCCAAACTTTTTATCTAATAACATTTGTACTGCTCAATGCAATACTACTGTCATCTCTAAAAACTGCTGCCACCGACAGCATAGTGATCCTTTGACAGGGCAAGTCAACACTTATTTGCGTAAGTAGAGCATAGGACAGTGAAAGTTGTTCCCAAACTGTTGAAGTATCATGATCAGTTTGCTTTCTGTATTTGGGAATGCTGCTGTGCTATGGTCTAGCAACAAAACCAGAACTAAGAGTAACAGCAAAAGCAGCAAGCTGGGTGTGTCCAGGAGGGTGAGCATGAAAGTCTGCAGAGCCGTGGACAGCAGGTGCAGGTGTGCTACCAGCTCCTGAAGCAGACAATATGAAGCAAAAGGCCTAAAGGAAACAGGAAGAGTAAAGAGTTCAAATGGAAGAATAATTAAACCTAAAGAGCTAGCAAGTTAGTGAATGATGATGTCAGCTTCACCTTTCTTTGCTGGAACTGCCCTTTTTATTATTTAGGCGAAACTGTACTGACATTAGAGAGATAATGAATGTCTGTTTCTCATCCTGCCAAAAAAAGATCTTTGCCCAGCCCATGCCAAATGAAGCCACCTGTGCTGTACGGATGGAGGCCAGGCCTAGTGTCACTGCTTTGGCCCAGCAAATCGTGACCTGACCTGCCAATGGCCACACAGGAGTGTGTGCAGTGCTCCTCTGGCTTTGGTTCCACCCCACCATGTGGGCATGATTCAGGGGACTCATGACATGATGGTCCTGGAAACTTCAACCTGCTGCTCAGGCTGGTATGCAAAGCCCTTGGGAAAAATGCTTAACTCTCTGCCATCCTCTCTGTTGTTCCTGAATATTGCTGTGACCAGAGGAGAGGTAGGGCTTTGAGGACTAATATTTGTGTATCAGTCCCTGCTGCTGTAGTGCTGAGCTGTGGGACAGGTGACCCTGCTCATTGGTGGGCAAGATTGTATGTGCCAAGAAAGAGGCAGAGGCATTGCATGAGAGAACAGGCATGCCTGCTTCACAGTATCCCTCTGCAGACCTCCCCGTCACAAAAAGCGCTGCTTATTTTACACCAGTCTTGTCTTTCTCAGGCTTTGAGGACCCCCTACAAATAAGCTGAGCTCAGCAAGGTGCAGCATCAGGGAGCAATTTAACAGAACTGAGCAGAGAGTGGACAAGGCAGGCAAGAGGGACCACTGATGTGTTTTGGCAGTGACCACACAGCCCTCCTGCAGCCAGGTACCCTCCTGGGAGGGACACTGCCATATCTAGGGCACGTGTTTAAAACACATGTGTGCACACACATCCCCACACACATGCATGCACACTCCCTGTGACGACACAAGAGCTGTCCGAAACTATTTTCAATAATTGATTTGCTGTTTAATTGAACATCATGACTGACTAACATAGCTCATTACTTTACTCATTAGTTAATTATCGAAGAAAGTAGGACAAGTCAATAAAATGGAAGGCTGTAAATTCCAATACTAATTAGCACCATTTCCTCAGAGACATATTTAAGGGCAGATTGGCTACCCAAATGTCCCTGGACCTTGTAGATGAAGGGAAAGGGTAGACTTACCATAAATCTAGATTGCCAGCAAGCAAGGCTCCTCAGCAGTGAGTAGTCAAGTACACAGGTGCTGAGCTACCGCCAGGCACCCTGTTTGAACTTGAATATTGGAACACAAGCAGCACAGAAACTCCTATTTTTAAAAGAAAAGAGGAGGGTGGGGGTGGTGAGGGAGGGAGCACTCACACACCAGAGAGGATCCATATTTAAAATAAACTATACAAACTGAACTACTTCTGCAGAGCACATTTGCTTTCCTCTTTTTTTTTTCCAGTCTCTCTCACATGCATTCACTTCATCCTCTGGTTTTCTGGCAGTCTGAATCCTAGCCTAAACATCAGTGTTTTCCTTCATGAGTGGGCATATTTTTAATTTGTGGATTCTAATTTATATCTTTTATTTGTGTTTTATTTTTAAAAAACAAACTATTCCAATGATGGAAATTATATTATCCTGTTATTGCTATTATTTTTTGCACTATGTTTAAAGCAGGTCTGAAATACCATCTGAGGCAGAATTTAATAGGTCCAGCAAAGCTTTAATTAAGCCAAAAAGTGATTTAAAACAAATAAAGACAGTCTCAAAGATGACTAGGAGAAAAGGAAGCACATATATATAGGCATATTTGCATGTGTGGTATATATATTATATACACATGAGCTTATATATATACACATGTATATATACTCAAATAATATATGCATATATGTATATAAAAATACATGCAGGCACATGCATCCTTCCAAATACATGCACACATACTGAAACATGCCTATATAGGCTTCTTCTTGCTCAGTAGAAGGAAAATAGCAAATTCTTGAGGTCTACACTTTAAAAGCCCCCAAGTGTTACTGACTTTTAAAAATCAACATAAAAGGACGTAGACTATGAAAAGGTTCTGTTGATATACTGGTACACTGTTCAACAGTTTATCTGAATGATTATAAACAAATGTATTTAGTTTCTTAATTCCTTTTATTTGGAGGCATATATTCTGTGTCTTCCTCTCAATAAATAGTCACTTTTGAAAAATAAATTTCCAGTTAGGTAAATGAAAATGGAGTTCAAAAGCATTACCTGAGCTCAACCTAAGGGAAGAAATCACCCTAAGAATAGCTCTCAGTCTGGAGCTTTAAATATTTAGCAATTCTAAAAATATATTAATGGATTAATGTAAAAAAAAATGTTAACAAATGTCTATTATCCAACTTATTCTATTTTGTGCCTGCAGTTTTGACTATTAAGCCACAAGTTATGACTTATTTTCAAGTGTTTTTAAAAGTACCTTGCCAAAATGTTCTAAAGATTGCATGGATATTTTTAATCAGCAGTTTTGCGGATCTGGCCTCTGGTGATAATAAAGCAAGGCTGAAATTTCAATTTAGGGAAGAAGAAGAAGTAAATGTGGCTGTCTTTTTTAAACAGAAAGATCCTGGCAGAAATAATGCAATGAAAAAATCTCTGATTATTTTAGTAAAAATAGTAATAAAAACCTGGTATATTATTATTCATGTTTTGGAGGGGATATATGTTTGGGATGTTCCCTTTGCATTAGTGAAGGAATGAAAAAAACCCCTCACCATCATGTAAAACTGACCTGGGAAAGAACAGGAGTCAAAGATTTCCCCAGTTAGGTGTTCACTCAGCATAGGCTAAGGCACAAGGTATATATAGCATACACAAGCACTGCATACTTGTTAGGAGGTGGAAATTATAAAGGTGACCATTCAGAAAAGTGGGTGATGTGCTCTGCAGCCAGAATGCTCAGCCTACAAGAGCTCAGTAGACACAATTGGTATGGGAATAGGGAGAAGATTATGAGAGGGCCCAGCCTCAAGATTTGAGTCATGCTTTAGAGCCACAAATGGCTCTAGATATACACGCATATGCAATGCTTACATTTTACACAGACATTGGTTGTACATAATGTAATGTACGTACAGAATGTAAGGTAATTCTCATTTTCGTTTTTAACTTCTTGTCGGTATCTGTTATCAAACACTCCAAAATTGGCTGCAGAAGTTGATTACTGGGTATGATACCTAGAGCGCTCTGGGCCAGCCAACACAAAATGTGCAGACTGCAAGAGCTCTGGTGAATTTGCAGAGGTCCTCTTTTCGAGACGGGGCCCCCAGGCCCCTGCAGCCTTTAATCAGCTGTAACTGGAGTGAAGCTGTCAGCTTCTGCTTGTATTCTGTCAGATTCAGTACCACTTAGTGCATCCCTGACAAACGCACAGTGCACATTTAACAGTCAATTTGTGGGCAAGCTTTTGATTTTGCAGGAAACTTTCTAAGGTTTCACTTTTTACAAGGGAAAATTTGTTAAGTTATTAGGGAGGAAAAAGGAGAAAAACATCCTTCAATCAAACACCTTTGTTTTATGGAGAAATCCAGCAGTTATTTTTTCTTTAGCAGGATGATGGATTGGCTCAGTTCAAGGTGATATCCTAGTCAGTGCAAGACAGAGCAAGGGCTATTGTATGATGGTGACACCTCTCTTCCTCTGTCAGTCAAACCATACTAGTCATACTGTAGAGCTGCAGCAGCCTGCTATTATTAGGAATATTGTCGTATGAATTATTCACACTGAAACATTTATTCAGTGCTGGTGTAAGTTTCCCATTAAGAATTCAAATTTAAAGACATTTTCCAGCTGCATAAACTTCCCCAAATACCCTTTCTCCCACTCACCTACCTCTAGTGCTTCTTCGGCAACATACAGGTGTAAGTGTGACTGTCTGAGATGAATGACTTCAAGCAAAGCTGCTGCTATATTTTTAAAATACTAATTGCATTTCCAAATAATGTGACACTCCTGACATACCCAAGAATTCTTTATTTTGTGTAAATTATTTGAATTTTTTTTTCCTTATCCCATTTCCTTCGTGATGCATGGTGACGTTTTCCTTTTTATCTTGTTCTTTTTTTTTTTTTGGGGGGTGGGTTTGGTTTTTTTTGAGAGAGTAGTTTAAGGACCAAGCCGATTACTTTCTAATAAAGGTACTTCCTCCTCTGCTTTAAAACTCTACTATTATTTCTTCACAGAAATTCCTGCAATATCCTTGCTGTAAATGAAGCTGAATCTTACCTAACAATGACAAAAATAAGGCCATGGCATGTCTGAGCCATCTGAAAGGGTACAAGGGGAAGAAGGACAGACACAGTTTCTTTACAAGTCAAAGCAGACTGCAGCATTCAGTTTCCCAACAGTCCCCAGGGTAATGTCATTGCAAGAGGGAAATTATTGTAACATTACAACACTGAGCTCCAATAACCACACTGATCCCTGAGGACACTGCCATTTGCCACCCCACAACACAGAACGTTCTCTGAATAAGTTCCTTCACTAACCCCATTAAAAACACAGTCTTCCCAAGGAGAGGACAGAAACTTCCTTGAGGTCACTCTAAGAGTTACAAGTCCTCAGAAGGCAGTTTTGGGGGCCTTCTATGCCATTCCTGTAAAATGGGAATGAAAACACTTCTGGTCTCCTAAAGGCACCATATGAAGATTATGGCAACCTCATCCAGACAGAAATTAGGAAATTAATTAGAAATTAATTAGAAATTAAATTAAGCATTGGAGTAATTAATATTTATGTGGCACCAATATGTAACTATTTATTACTACTAGTATGAGTGTTGTTGGTATCACTGTTAATATTTTCTTTTTTTATTTTTGTTACTGTAGTACTTAGAAGCCCCCACCAAAGATGAGACCACCAGATAGACAGAACAAATCAGGGTCCCTTCTCCAAGGGGTTAAGGAGCAATGGCTGTACTTATGGAAGCAGTTCTGGTCCTACAAATACAGAGTTGCCTAGTGAAATCCAGAAGATTATTTAAAAGAAAAAATTATTAATTAATATTGCTTTCAGTGGGTGCCTAATATGCATTAAAACCCAGGCCTGGATTAGGCAATCATAGCTAGTGACAAAGAACATACACTGGCAGACTCAGTAAACTGAAACACAAAGCACAGCTTTAGGAGAAAACAGCAGTAACAAACTTTTGTGAACTTCAATGTGGGAACATTTCCAGTCATGTTTTAAAAGGGAAAAAGTTTCTCACAAAGTCAGGCCTACCCATCTTGCAGACGTCTGAGGAATGAGCGGCATGCCAAAAAGAGTCGAAGTAAAGCCACCCATCTCCATGATGCATTAAGTAAGAGGCAGACAAATGAGGAAATAAATAAACGTTTCTGCATATATTTGAAGAAACCTTCTTTCCTGCAATTTGACATTCATCAAATTCTCACTGCTTCTCCCAGTCAATTCTCTCCTTCAATTAACCAATAAGTCAATTTGTTCCTTCTCCATCAGAAAAATCCCCCTCTCGGCAAAAAAATGCATCATTTCACTATCAGATCAATTCACCCTTCCTTCTCGCTTCTCAATCGATAATCTCTGCATCTCCTAAATGACAAACAGACCAGTGGAAAGAAACCTGCCTAGGAAGATTCTTTCCTTTTATTTGGCATCCTACCTGCATTTGGGTGGCTTGTTGGCATTTCCTGAGCACTCAAGCATGGCAAACATTCAAAACAATACTGTAGAGAACTGGATTTTAAGACAACAGAGAGATCTGAACTGAGGTTTTATTTCCAATAACGTTGCTGCTGTTTGGATAACCAGTGGAATTACATGTTAAACCAGATGTGCATGCAAAATTTCACAATATAAAAATCAAATGGAAAATTGGGGATGCATTGACAAACTGCATCATTTTTATACAATATATGCCCTTTTACAAACAATTCTATCCCACTGAACTACTCTAAATTTGCTAAAACTAATGAGTTGCCATACCCAAAGCTCTCAACATCCATAGTTTGCAAATAGAGACAGCTATGCAGAAAGAAAAAACATTGTTTTCAAATAAAGAATGGATGTAAAGCAGGCTCTTTGCATTTGACTTCACCAGAAACCATCAATAAAGTTCAATATTCAAGATGTCTTTTTGCACCCAAAATGTCAGGAAATATGGCATTAGAAAAGCACAGCTTATCTGAGATATTGCACCTTCTGTACAAAACATTCACAGGTACAAACCCAGAGACTTTTTCAGCATGGGCAGGCATCCAACCCTGGGTAAAACACAATTATCATATGACTAGAAAAATTTGCGATGCTCAGCAGATTAGGGCATGAACTGAAAAATATGAGAATTTTAGATTATAAAGATTAATGTAATTAGCCAAATTGGTTAGGACACTGATATGATTCCTTGCAACAGAGAAAGGGCAAGGAGATCACTTCCCCTAGAACCTTAAGCAAACTACAACAAGCATTTTGGTGATCCATTTGGAGATCAGGGAATAGATATTGTGAGATTATATTTTGGAGGATTTATCTACCATTTAGAAATGTAAAGATTTAAGATATAAACTGCTAAAAGCAACATTTTATTTTTTTTTTTTTGCAAGTTCTGAGTGTTCTTTCACTTTAGGTTTGGGATTTTTTCCCCCATTCAATTGTTTGCTCTCTGTAGCAGTGAAACTGTATATGGAGTATGCTTTTTACTACCAACTGTGTATCAAAGCAAAAGTGACAGCAACACCTTTTTCTCTGTGATTTATTAAGATTTGTGAATATTTTCATAACTAGAGTGCTATTTGAATATTTATGAGTAAGAATCCATTAAATATCAATGAGTTACCACTCTCATTCACTAGCCTGTTCTTAATCTGTTTTGCCATTAACTGATAATCTCAACATAGCAGTTCAAGTTAGTCTTGGGCAAAAAAAATCCAGCTTTATATTTTTTTAGAGAAGAATGCAAATTTGGGACAAGCCAAACTATTCATAAACTTGTGCTGAATTTTGATAGTAGGTCACCTGAAACTAAAAAGAAAGAAAATCACAAAAGTCAGACTGCCCCTTTCTGCTTGTTTTAAACAACAATTCCAGTTATTGCTTCAAACTCATTCTTTTCCATTCTAGGGAAAACCAGGTCTTCGTTTAACCCACTTAAATACTTTCTGAGCAATTGCAACTTATAGACACCAAAACCTCCCTAAAAGCACCCAGGGAGCTGCAATCTCCTTTGGGAGCCCAGCTGTTTTTGAGTGCCTTGCAGCTGGGAACATCATTTGCGTCAAAGAGCTACTGGTGTAAAGACTCCTCCCTGCAAGTTTGCTGTGTCTTCATTTATGCACTGACAGTACCTTTTCAGTGAGGTGGGACATTGCACAGCACCTTCAGTTAAACTCTCTGCAGGATGGAGGAGGGCCTTATTACTCTTTACAGCTCTCATGAGGAACCTTACTCCTCCCTACAACTACTTGAAAAGAGGTTGTAGCAAGGTGGGGGTTGGTCTTTTCTCTCATATAGCAAGTGACAGGACAAGAGAAAATGGGCTCAAGGTGCACCAGGGGAAGTTTAGATTGGATATTTGGAAAAATGTTTTCCCTGAAATGGTGGTAAGAGGGCCTTATTACTCTTTACAGCTCTCATGAGGAACCTTACTCCTCCCTACAACTACTTGAAAAGAGGTTGTAGCAAGGTGGGGGTTGGTCTTTTCTCTCATATAGCAAGTGACAGGACAAGAGAAAATGGGCTCAAGGTGCACCAGGGGAAGTTTAGATTGGATATTTGGAAAAATGTTTTCCCTGAAATGGTGGTAAGGCACTGGGACAGGCTGTGCAGGAAAGTGGTGGAATCGCCATCCTTAGATGTGTTTAAAAGGTGTGTGGACGTGGCACTTGGGGATATAGTTCAGTAGTAAACACAGTGGTGCTAGGTTAACAGTTGGACTTGATCTTTTCCAAATTTAGTGATTCTATGATTCTAGAAAAGAGCTGGAGATTGCTGTTGTAAAAGATGCTACAAAATGCACAAACATTAGAGGCCTTTTCAACTGAAAAGCTAGCATAAGATACAGCTTCTATGAGATAAAAATATTTTCACTTTTGAGAGAAAGTCTATGTATATAACATATACACACATATTTCACATTGTAGAGTTCATACTGTGAACACATATACATGCATTGCTGATCACTTCTAATATAGCTTCTTTTGAGACTTAACTTCCATGATATAAACATGAGTTTATTTTGGATCACAGTTCATTATATATGCCTTAAAACTCCAGCACAGGGAAATAATCTCTCCTTGAGCTGCCTTGGGGTGGATAAACACAGTTTTTGCAGTGTTATTCCACAGCAATGAGAGCTGCATGGTGGGGAGGGGGGGGAGAAATACTCTGTGCACATGATTATGGAGGGAAGAGAAGATGGCAGGACACAGACTGTGCCTACCACACTCCTTGTGGTCATCACTGCATGGGTGTCCCATAACCTGGGAAGACAGAGAGACAAAGGAGAGGATACTTGCACGTTGTGCGGTAACAGGGAACAATGCCTATACATCACTTGACCAGAAAGAAGTTTTCACGCTGTTGCCCTTGAAATCCTTATTTTTGTTAACCACAGGGTTTATGGCTTTGTTCCCCTTCTCCTCCACCCTCTTCCCTTCCAGCTTCCAGTAGCAGGGAAGGGATTGGGCCAGCCCGCTCCTGGCCCCAGGGAGGAGATGGCAGAAGGCTGGCCTTATTTACCTTAGCCATTTCCCCGTGTAATCTGGGTAATCGTGTGGCTAATCGGCGATGCAGAGGAGCCCCCCACGCCGCAATTCACAATGCCAACCCATTCATATTTCATACAATAGTGTATTTAAGACATCCCGTGCTTTGCCAAGGCGATTGCACTCCCTTTGTTACGATGTTTTCGTCAGGGGTCTCCTGCCCTACTCCCTCTTTCACACCAGCATATGTCCTAGCTCTTGCCTGCTGCAGCTGGACAAGGGCTGTGGCTTTTGTTTTGTTCTTCGAAACCAACAAATCGATTATGGCGGTGTGAAATGTAGGTTAAAACAGCCCCCACATGTATGCATACATTAGCCATTTGCTATGTTACAACTTCACAGCAAGGTGACCGATGAGGCAACAGTGCTCATGATGTTCTTCCATTTTGAATGGGCAGTATGCTAAGTACAAAAGGAAATAATAAATAAAAGAGCAACTGAACATGTAGTTTCAAAAATGGCTCACCATGCTATATCGAAGTGAAATAGAAGTACATCTACTCCGATGTACTGCAGCCATAAAAAAAAGATCAAATCTGGTCTGTAACAGAATATTAAATGGTTCACGTGTATGGATATAGAATATTAAATTCAGATCACATTCCTTAAATAAAGGCTGTTATTGCATATTAACCTTTACTTGCTGCCTGTCTCACATTTGGCATGTAAAAAACTCAACGGCCTTACAAACTGTAGGATCTGATCTCATCTTTGTACAAACCAAAGGCAAAAAGCCCACAGTAAACTAGTCCAGTTCAGAATTTACCCCTCATAGTGTGTGTTGACATGTGGATTGGAATTGGCATGGAGATATTGCCTTCATCTCCTAGGCTAGACCATCAGCTTTCTTCCTTCTCTGACTGGCAATGGCAAAAAGTCAGTTCTCTCCAAAAACTCTTCTGTAGCCAGTACAAAATAGGTCTTCTGACTTTATTTCTCTCCCATCGTGTAAAGCAATGACACATCACAGCAACTCCCTCAAAATTTATGCTACTATCTTAGGTTATGGTCTGGAACACAAATGTTTAAGAATTTTTAAGAATAACCCTAAATGCATTATAATGTAATTCAGATAATTAAAAAGAAGTGCTTAATGGCATGCTAGATGTCTTTTATTCATGGTTTAAGTTCATGCTATTCCATGGACATACTGAGGGAGCTGAAACACATTACTCATGATTTCTCTTATAAATGCCTGAGCTGTGTTCCTTGGCTAGAATTCAGCATATGGAAGTTCACACCTGTGCTATGTATTGCAATCAATTTTCATTTTTTACTCCTAAAATTGGGGGGGAAGGGTTTGAGCCTCAGTTTTGAGTGCCAATTTTCCACAGAAAGCTAAGCTTTCTATGAAGAGCTAATTAATTAGCACATGTGCAGTATTTTACAGACTTATAAATAGTACTGTATTGTATAAAGTACACAAAAGGAAAAATTTGTACAGCATTCTCACTTGATTTTTTTAGTGCTGAACTGTAAAGCTAGAAACCAGAAAAATCAAAATATTGAGGAGAACAGAGGGCACAACACAGATGCATTTAAAAATTTCATTTTGATTATCAAAGAAGATATATTATCATGCTTCAAAATCCAACTTTTTTAGTGTCAGAATTTTGAAACCTCTTTATTTCCTTCCCCACCCCCCAAAAACCACTAAATAACTAAAAGAAATAAAGCTTCTTAAGAAGGATCTTTCAGGCCAGACTCTGGCACTAGAATGTTCCACAGCAAACAAAAAAAAATCTGTACATCCACTGAAGTAAAGGAGATTTTATTCAAATTGCTATCAGTAGAATTTATACCACTCAAAAGTACAGCTAAATTTGTAAATGGTTACCTCCCCCAGCACCCAAACAGCAGGGACACAGCTACAGCAATATAAATGTGCTAATCCCAGCACGATGTATTCCCACATCTCCCTGTATCAAATCATTCTAAAGGCTTTTCAATATACAAGTTAATTAGCTACAATGAAGCAGCAGAGTAACATCTAATGAAGACCAGGGCTTACAATACCAGAAGTGACCTGTTGTACCCTTTCCCTCATCTTTAGAATTAATATATTCTTTTGAAATGGGTTACAGATATAGTTCAAGTGCAATTTAACAAGATACAGAAGGCATTTAATGAAGGGGATTATTTGGATTATATGGTAAACATGGACATTTTAAAATATGCATATTCAACATTATCTAAAAGAACACCATTTCTGTATTAGCACCTCAAAATGCTACTGCCATACAGTATCTGTCTATATATCTATCTATCTGTAATGCTGAGAAAGAAGATGACACCATTTTGTTACTGAGCACATGACATTATACTCTAGTTACGTACCCAATTTCTCATTTCTTAAAAAAATCAGTGCGTGTAAAAGCAGTTGTCTATATCCTACTCCAAAAAAAAATGAAATCTTTTTAAAACTAATTGCACAAAATTTAAATAATACAAGCAATGAAGATCTGCAACATACAATTTGCAGAGAGAAGAAAAATTCTCAACATAAGAGAGTAAATTTAATTACCTAAGAAATACCTGGTATGTTGAGGAAACACAGACCAGCCACAGTTGCATGTTTCAAATTTAACTAGGAAATGAAAAGCCCTAATTAATTAAATTAAGGTCCTAATCCTGACTGGATAGGGAAGTCAATGAGAGTTTATCCATGTGAACCTCATAGCTGGAGTGGGACTGAACACTACGTTTTGCTGTCTGTCAAGGATGAAGCTCATCTTGTAAACCCACCACTTCATTAGCACCTTTGGAGCACATTATCTTTGCCCTAATCCTCCTGTCACTTTAGGGATTCAGGGTCATTAGAGCATTTGAAGGGTCGATGTTATTGTCATGGAGGTGTGAATTGATCACTAAGATGACAACTGGTGACAAGTATACTTTATTAGTCTGCTACTTTGCCTCTTAATTGCTACTGATTAGCCTGTCTGTTAGAAAGGAAATTTAGACTCCTTCTGCCATTGCCAAAGATTACACTGCTTTCTGGTAGGACCATCTAGCCCCACTACCCGCACCCCTCGAAAGGAGCCCATTTAAACATATATATTTGCCCAACTGAACGGAACTATTTATGTGAATAAAATCAACAAGGTAAGACCCTGTAACCCTCCCATTTTGTTTAGCTTCTGATTAAGAGAATTTCTGCTAAAAAGTTAAATATTTCTGATTGCTTATTTTCCTTTTCAAATACTTGAATAGGATCATCTTTTTGTTGCTCCCCAAAGTCCCATTTTAGACATGGTTATGCTTTCTATTTGAATGGGTTTCCCAGAGGATGAGCTGGCTCTCCAAACATCATACTGCATTTAAGCTACACACTAAGGCAAACCAACAAAAGAAAAATTAAGCTTTTATGTCTTGCCAGATTTCACATGCTTCAAGTCTTGATTGTTGTGGACCACAAGAATTACATTTAGTATTTAGTTTTACAAAACTCCCTGCTTAAAGAACAGTAAAAATAAAAGGAAAAAAACCCACAAACTTCTAAAACTAGATAGCTAGGATAGCAGAAAAATGTAGTGCAGCATAAATGTACAGTGACAATCTTTGCATTGCTGGTGCTTTTGTTTCATGCCGGGGTAAACATATCTATAAGAGACCATGTTTATCAGAGAGGGAATATTAATGCAGAATGCTTTAAACTCTGTTTACTTTTATCAACATTGATTAAAAAATACCAAGGACAACAAAAAGAAAACAACCCCAAATCTCTTGTTCCTACTCCAAAACTCACATAAAAATTGGTGTCTGTATTACACTCCCTTCAAAACCAAGTGCTAAACCTAAAGCAGCAAAAAATAAGAACTCCAGCAAACACCTAATCTTAAATTTTATACTAGAGACACTAGCTGCTCAAGATGAATATTTGACCTCCCTGACTCATTTGAAGTGTTCAGGATTATTTTACATGATCAGCATTTCACATCCTAATTTTAAAGGATGACACATTTCCCACCAAGAAAAGCTGCTGCACAAAATTCAGATTGGTTTTTTGAATTTAACTGTAGTGAAATCTTCAAACAGTTTGTGCAAGAATCTGGTCCCTCCCTTCCTCTTTTAACCATGCCTACACAGAACTTTTGCAGAGGCACTTTGTTTGCTTATTAAAAAGTTTGAAGGTGATGGGAACCTTTAATTATTTTTTATTTGATTTCACTAGAGAAAAGTAGCACATACCTATGGTATTAGTTGTCCAAGGGTATGACTGCATTTTATAGATAGCTTTACATGCATGGTCGTATTCAAGAAAAACAAGCATTTTTTTTTCATTTTACCTCTCCAGGTTAATACAAATCAGAATCTGGTCCCTCCCTTCCTCTTTTAACCATGCCTACACAGAACTTTTGCAGAGGCACTTTGTTTGCTTATTAAAAAGTTTGAAGGTGATGGGAACCTTTAATTATTTTTTATTTGATTTCACTAGAGAAAAGTAGCACATACCTATGGTATTAGTTGTCCAAGGGTATGACTGCATTTTATAGATAGCTTTACATGCATGGTCGTATTCAAGAAAAACAAGCGGTTTTTTTTCATTTTATCTCTCCGGGTTAATACAAATAACATCTGCTCCTGACTTAGAGTGTTCTTTGGTCTTCTGGTCCCACTGTCTTTTTCAAAAAGTGATCCTGATCCACGTTTGTATGATAGTCTCTGTAGACCCTATTTTAATCTGTAGCTACTTTAACTTCAGCTGTTTGGGTTTCAAAATATTTTAATTTAACTGAGGCACAGCCCATAAGGGGTCCTTGTAATTTCAGTCTGAGTGAGCTTTTCTGTAAACAATCATACCTGGATATTCATGCTAGGAGATGGGTACTAAGAAACAGAAAACACTGTGAAGGCATTGAAGCAAACTGGTGCTGTGAGGTGCAGTTCGGATGTTTCCTTACCATACCCATGCTGATGAATCAAAATTTGGTTCCTACAGAAAGCTGTGAAGGCATTGAAGCAAACTGGTGCCGTGAGGTGTGGTTCGGATGTTTCCTTACCATCCCCATGCTGATTAATCAAAATTTGGTTCCTACAGAAATTAATTACCTTCCTGCAACAGAAAACTAGTGAGCAAACCTTCCTGGAAAGAGCCTGTCTGAATAACCATAATCTACTCATTATGATTTAGGTAAATCACAGGTTATGTAGATTTTTGGTTTAAAAAAAATTTAATTCAGATAAGTGACCCCTGTTTGTCTGGACAGATTTTCCAACTATTTGAGATATATATATTTTACATTAGAAAACATGGACTCTCCTGTATGACAGCCTTTAGGTTTTATAGAATGAAGTGTCAGACAGCAATTTCTGTGGCTGAGCAACTTCATGCTCTTGAGTTCTTTGCTCCAGAACTGCTCACAAATCAGAAAGGTATTGTCCTCTTGCCAAAGTTCCTATACCATTGAATTCTAAGAGGTACAAGATTATCTATCTTGCAAAAAAATAATTCTGAGTAAGTAAAAAATATTCATAGAAGAAGCTTTCAGGAAATTCCTATCAAAGAAGGTAGAGCTTACATGAGATGGTAAAACAGTAGCCCAGAAAAAAAGAGAAGCTGAACACTTTGAGGAGGGGAAACTTAGTGTACCGCAGTGGCTAACCGTTCTAAACTGATGGCCCAGACACCATGGCATCATGGAGAAGGAAGCAGGTGATATTCCCTCTGTATCTGGTAATGAGGAAAATTCTACTTAAATATACTTTGATGTCCATACATAAAGGATGGGCCAAATAATTGGAAAATTTTAGAAGAATCACACAATTACAGGACTGAAAAATACAGCCCAAAAAGGAAAAAAAAAAAGACTGCAAATTTCTCCTGGACAAAAAGTTCTAGTATCAGAAGGGAATCTAGGACTTCCTAGCTAAAAGCTGGGAATGGTTACACCTTCACCTGAAGGAGGGCATATATTTTTCAGGAGGGTACATACTCCTTTGTGATGTCTGAATAGAGACTGTTTAATAACAATTGATCCATTCTCACAGGCAGATCTGGATGTTTTTCTGAGAGAATTGCTCTTTTCAAGCAGAGCTCATGCACCAGAGTCAGCTCCAGGGTTCCTGTGGCAGAGGCCGTATCTGATGACAGTAGTGATCACGTCTAGACTTAGCATCACTACAGGAAATATCCGTGACACTACCAATTTTCTCTCACTGTCATTATAATTCCAGGATTTCTTCTCTCCCATAGTCTTGGTTTCCCAACCTATTGTTCTAGTGTATAACAATCAGGCACAATGCAGCTACTACATATCCAAGGCCCTGTCATAGACAGCCCTACCAAACAAGCCAAAGGATGCCACATCACACATTCACAAAAAGTTAAGGTTGTCTTTTCCTAAAAAATATGCTGATGTTATGCATTAGTATTAGCAGGATTTCTAGTTCAAGAGATAGCTGTTTGGATAGGTAAAGCGCATGAAGTCCTGGTCAGATTGATAGATTAGCTCAGAACTCTGGCATTTGGATTAAAGCAGTGTAGAAATGAATCTTATATTTGACATTTAAAACACTTTCAAAGGGAACCTTTTCCACTGCCTGTAGTTTCTTAAATCATAGCAGAAAGCACTGCCATGGCAGAACAGTTTGAGAAATTACTATCCAACTGCTTCTCTGTTTTCCCACATTATGACTGAAGGCATTAGTCCCTGATTCATTTTACATCCTGGCATTATGTGCAACACTGTATGTAATAAACAGATGATGCAACAGAAAGAAAATTTGAAAATTAATTTCTCCTTTCTTTTGGACAACATCTAGAATATAAATGCAGTTTGAGGCAGCTCCAGCTGAAAGAGAAGAAAAAGAAGGCTGCTCTTGGAGGGCTAGCGTGACTAAAAAATTTAGATTTATACAGCCTGACTCCCATTTTCTGTGCGACCTTAGCAAAGTCACTTATTGTAACATTTTCAGAAATGGATGCTGTTTCCTCAGGCTTTCATTCTACTTCTCATCTCCAGAGTATATGACTGTTTTGCATGTACAACCAATAGCAGGAGTAAAAGTCTCAAGGGACTTTATGGAATCTCTGGATCTTGATTCTTTCAGGATTTTAGAGCTGTTGATGTAACATACATATATCATGACTTGTTAGCTGTTCCAGGGCTTCTCCCACAAAATTTTGCCTTTTCCAGGAAGTCTTTATGGACTGCCAGAATTTTGGAAGCCCAGTTTGAGGCAACTAAGTCATCCAGATGAAGTCCATGAGAGACACAGTATTTCTGAAATATCAGATGCCTTTTCAACTGATTTATCCTATCACATGAAATGATTCATCTAGCAACTGAAGGACACAAAACTAAGAAGTGAGTGTTTCATCTCTCTCTTGTGTCTCAGCTCTCAAATCAGGAGTTTAGCTATTTTGGAGTGGCTGAGACAGAAGAAGTAAGGAGACAACCACTGAACAAGTTGAAGTCCTTCATACGGGGAGGAAGTGAAAGAAGAGGAGGAGAAAACATCCTCTCAAACGCAAATATTCAGGTTAAATTGGTAACTGCAGTCTCAGTCTGCTGCAGTGTCAAATAAATAGTACACATTTTAGGACTGAAAGAATCAATCCAGAAAGGAAGGACTACATGAGACTATAAATACAAACAGAGCAAAGCTCTGATAATCTGTTAAATTAGCTATTGTAGGATATTAAAATACACTGCGTGCTTCCTCTGTATCATCACCAATTTTTCTCCTGCTCATGTTCAAGCTGACGTGGACTATCAAACTTCACAATCATCAGAAATCACACTTTGGTGAAAATGCAGGCGAGTTTGGCAGAGCATGGGAAGCTAAAGTACTCTAATAGGGCTTGGGAAAACATCAGGCTGTCTGTTGGTATTCATTCCCCCAGCTTTAGGTATTCTCTAATTTTCATCTTGGGACAATTTCAGTGATGCCACTTATGGTTCTCACTGAAATTTTCCATGTATGTGCTCTGCATTTTAGCGTGCCCACAGGAAATGTCATTTCTCATTGCCATGGATTGAACTTTTATTTGCACCTTCTTCCTTTCACTTGTGTGCGCTTTGAGCATTCACTAGCTAACATTTCATCTATTTTTTTAAAAGAATATATGTAAACATGTAATCACTTAAATGCTCTACATAGTCCATTCAGTCAAACCTATGACAAGGTGAGAATATCATCCCCTTTACATGCCAGATCATTAAAACAGCTTATCTTTTCTTAATATTTTTGCATGGAAGTTTTAAATGGTACCAAACCTCTGATGAACTTACCCTTTTGTTCCTTTGAACAGCTCTAACCACTGGCAGCAGGACAGTGGTTAGGACAGTCTGCTGCTCTTACCAGCAACACTTCACAGGGATGAAAATCAGCAAAGAAAGGAAAGTGCATGCATATTTTCCAGTAGTTAAATCAAAATGAACTGGAGTGAAAGTCCTTTGTACAATTGACTATAATATCGCACATCTGTTAGTGAAATATCGACAAGTAACTCTCATGGCTTGCACCAACTGTCTTTTACACTAGCAAAATCCAGTTGTATCAAGATTAGCCAATGTAAGTAATATAAACAGATGAGTAAACCATGCTGCAGGTATGAGATACACAAAATTAAGCTAAATATCAGAGGGAAAGAAGCATACAACATCTGGAAAATAGCAGGAACCTTCAAAATCTGGATCTGAGTACAATCAGAAGAAATACCTGTGGCATTCACTCCAGATTCCCTTGAAACATGATGAAAGATATCATTGTTTGCAAAAAAAACCCCCACAACGGGGAGGGGGGGCTTGGTTCCAATAGCTTTCTTAACTGCTGCTTTCTAATATTTTGGAAACAACCTGCAGTACATGAACTGTTTGAGCTGAATGTGACCACAAACTTTCTAACACCTCAGTAACTACTTGAAAGAGCTTTACTCTAATGCCTGTAAATCAGGGCACTTCAAATTAACCCAATGTTCATTAAAAAGCTTGCTGATTTTATGTTTTTGTTATCATTCTGATACAAGCCTGAGAACAAAGGTGCTTAACAATTCCAGTCAAATAGGATCGGGGCATTAATTCTTGTTTGGATGCAAAAGCAACATAAATCATCTGTTCCAAGCTAACAATTTAAAGAGTACACAGCACGTTATGTTAAATAAAGTATTAACACTGAGTTAAGAACACCTATTAAGGGACTTTGAGAGTTCTGGCTCACATTACCTTACACCGCTTTTTTAAATAACCTTATTTCATCTTTTTAATCCCATAATTATTCCACAGCAGTATTGTCAGAAAACTCCACTGTTTCTAACAATGTATAGCTGTATGACATTATGTGCACCTCTTCAGTTAAATTCTTGTACTTATTCATATTATCAGCCTGACTCACATTAGTGACTTATCTTTTACATTTTAGTATATATAACCTTGTAATTGCAAAATGATTAAATAAAGTGTGTTTGATAATCTAAACTTCAGTGTTTTTTGAAACTGATGAAATAATGAAGAAAAATATCAAATTTTATTTGTCTGTGCACATGTGTATATCGACATGTATGCACACACTATTTAATGTCTGTGATGTGCCTTCACTCAGTCATTTAGCAGAATGACTTCTTCCCAGTCACTTTCCAAGTCTGTAGATCAACTGTGTGAGGCTCTTCTTTCAGGACTTCAGTTTTCTTTCTGAGATTTTTTCCCTTGGTCTATTCCCCATTTCAATGGATGTACTAGATCCACTGTTGTGCAGACACTCAAATTAGACATTGCCATAGAATTAATTTAGAGCTGGAGATGCTGAGAAGAGAATGTAAGAACTTCTTAGTTGTGAGGTTGATGTAGTAGCAAAAGGGAAAAGTGGGTGGCACATTCATGAACATAATTATGCATTGGTTTGCGTAGGAGGTCAGACAGGCCATGCCCATCACTTGTTCAGAGCAGAAGAGAAACTGCTGCCCTAATTACCTTGTTCCAAGACATTCACAGCCTCCTTTAATGGAGTTATATCTTCCTCAGTGACACCTGTGGTCTCTGTCTCAAAGAGGTAGAATTGTGCATGAATGATGTATCTAGGGGGGATATGACAACTATATTTGTTTATGCAAGCACTTAACAGACAAAGAGCTTTATTTGTCATGAATTTATATGTCATGAATTATCGATGTTTCATTAGAAATCAGAAAACTTTGGAAATTTTTCCAATGACAAAATGTCCAGATGGTCTAAAGTAAGTAGTACGGAACAAATCTGGCCAAAATAACTGTATGTTACTGTAGTTGTCAGAGATGGCAAATAACAACTTTGAAAAAGCAGGTGTCTTACTGTATCTACTTTTTGACCTTTCAGTACAAGGGCAAACTGGAGAGAGTCTTGCTAAAGATGGTCCAAAGACTGGAGCTGTATATGGGAGTTGGACTTCTCAGGTCCTTTCCATCCTGAATTATTTTATTACTCTGATACTCTTTCTAGTACTTCACTACAAATTATTGGAACTATAACTGGAATAATATAAAGTGCAAAAAGATCCCAAGGGCTATTCTGGTCTGTTCTCATTCTACCTTTTCCTTGGCCAGATTTTCCATTTGACATAACTCCATTCAGCTTTAAGCTAGCTAAGAATATAGCACCCAAGCCCACTGAATTTAACTACATTTGTCACATAAATTGATTGGAACAATTAACTGAATAAATAGATATAGCATATCTTTAAGTGCCATAAAAGTGACATGACTGCAGGTAAATCATATGAGTAATTACAACCAGGAGTTCAGGTTTTCCAATCACTTTCCATGCATACTTTGAATTGCAGGGCCTTCTGGTGACTAATCTGCCTCTTTTTGTTGAGAAATTAAAGAACAGATTTGCAGTGATGGTCAAGGTGCAAGGTACCAGTGAATGAACAATGAAAATACTCAAACATGACACTTTTAAGAAACACTAAATTTTACTTCATCTTTGTTACTTCTCACAAGTATTAATGTGAGCACAATGTAAAGAGAATGAATTTTTATGTCTGGAGCTGACATTAGTTCATTCATGAAAATAATTTTGTGAAACAAATAAGTCTTACTTCACACAGAAGTGAAAGGAGTTTGTAAACTTCACCCAATAGCAGAAAATAAGAAAACGGCATGATTGAGATAACTGCTCTAATTTTATGAAATATTTAATTTTCAAAGGAACTTCCCAAGCACAGAATCTGTAGGAAAATCACTGTTTGCATGATATGTAATTGAAATTTCTTCATTTAACATTTTAGACATAAAATTCCATTTCAGAAAAAAAACAACTTGACTCTAATGAAACGGTCCATCAATTTAAAATAAAAGTTAAAATATTTGTAAAACCTATACGGAACAAACTATTTTTTCCCTATGTTTGTATATAGCTTAGTCAGCTTTTGAGCTGGGAAGATTCTGAAAATATCTGGATATACTTTTAAATACATATGAAGAAATGGCTTTCATGGAAATTTACCTGACTTCCCAACCAGCTCTACTTTACACAATAATGTTTAAGTGTCTAAAAAGTAGTAAAAATTATATTAAAAAGACTAATTATTACTGAGAAAAAGAGGCCTAAATTTTCTGAAAATAATCACTTGCTATTGCAGATACATTAGCCATTTCATTCATTTGTCAAAGAGATTCTGTCTCTTACCTCCTGCAATAATTCAATTTTAGATTTTGGATTTTTGTTCTCAAAATTTTCTTCTTTGTCTACATATAGGGGCAGGTGTGTGTATATGTGTCTTGCTCACTCTCTTTACATATGTATTACACATAAATTGGATGAATAAATGTGAGACAAATTCCAATAGATAAGAAAACTTTGTGTAACAGTTTTGGTTGACCTTTTCATTCTCCCATTGTAGTTTGTTTATTTCTGATTAACACAATTATTTCCCAGTTCACTGTAATTATTTTTGACTTTGTGTTTTCTAACAATTTTGATAAGGCTTGAAATCTACAACAAGCCATGACTCTATTAGTATGGGCCAGCATGTTCTCTTGTAAAGGCTGTTGTAAAGCAGGTTTAGGGAACATGAGGGTAGTCTTTTTGCAACTTCCCTGTTTCAGCTGAAAATTACTGTTGCAAAATGTAGCTGAACCTCTGCTTTGAAGAGTCCAAAAGAGAACATGCATACTTGTATTTCAGAACTCAGTCCCAGCTTGGCCAAGAAATCCAGAAGTGTGCACCAACACTGTTGTTTTGCAGCCCCTCTCAATGGAACCTTCCCCTAGATATGTTGACAGTCCCAGGTGTGAGCAAATCCATTTGGAAATGTCACGGAAAGGAAAAGACAAAAAAGTAGTTTCTGCATTTGTCTGCATTACATCAGACTATGAACCAATGTTGTTGATTCAAAACATTTTCAGACACTCAATTTATACAAACATGCAGGGTCTGAAAGGGTATCCAAGGATTGTCAGTTTGGAAAAAGCTAATGGTGAGGATTCACATGCTGGTTCACTAGCTCCAGCTTCCACCCACATTTGTGTCAGGCCCTCAGCTTCTGGATGAAATCAGAGTAAGTTGCCCAGAGCAACAGACAAGAGATAACTAGATGTTTTCCAGCCTCAGGAAAAATCTAGTTCAGTTGGGTACAGCCTGAAATTTGGACCACAGTTCAGATCTGTTCTTACTTTGTCTGGTCTCTGCTTGCATGAGACAGACGAAGAATTCAGATTCTTACTTATATTTACCAAAACAATACTAATATCAAGGCAAACATGAACAATTTAAAATAAGCATCACTGAACCTTGGTCTAAACTGGGGGTAACAAAGTAAAAACCAGTAAGGCCAGCTTGACATAAAACAGATGAATGCAGTTACTTGGGCAATGTAACATCACTGATACTTGCTATACTAAGCACAATGGTTATGGAGCTTCTTTAGCTTTCAGAATTCACTCATTAGACCCACCTATTCTCCTTATTTTCATATGCCAAATGCTAGTGCTTGGAGACAGGGAACTTCTTTCTATAGAGAGACTTGCGTAGACTTACAGTGGAGTCCTACTTCTCAGCTGAATCCTACATGTTATTTCAAGAGACCTAAACACTTATATGCCACAGAGCTGTAAAGAGGCAAATGAAGATGGGTTTCCCTGACTCTTTGAGTCTGGATTTCTGTTGAATAGCAACCAAGCACAACAGATTTGACTATGACACAGAGATATCAACACTGCAGTTAAGATCCCTTTAGCTATACGGGTTGAGAATGATGTTTAAAAAACCAGGGGGCAGCGGAGGAGAAAGTAACAGCCATTTTTGTCAAGTTAGGCTTTTTCCAAACATTTGTAGTTCTGTGCATGACAGACACATCCATGCTAGTTTCCTTCTGTGTAAAATGCGCACATGGAATGTGCCCACTTTGAGTCAGTGGCTAACACAGAAATAGGAGTGGCTGGGGCCTTTCTAAGTATGTGTTCATTTGAAAAGGTGTTTATTCTGTATATTAAATCCGTTTTCCACTGGGAATGGTTTTATTCTCAGCATTCCTCTCTATGAACTAATTTGGAATCAATGCCTGATCTTCTGCCTCTCTTGCAGCTTGCCTTCAGAGTCTTCTCCTTAAGGAAATTATGCATGGAAATTCCTTTTTACGAGCTTTTACTGAAACCACAAGTCTGTATCTGAAATATATACTACTGAAAAATTTTGCCCAAAGCTTTGTCTTGGCTATATAAAGAAATTATAGGTGTGGACCAATTTTTGAATTAGCATGAAAACTGCTTTTATGTGCATATGAGAAAGGCCTTTGAAACATCTTGCCAAAGGCTTTTTTGTCTTCTGGTTGTTATAAGAAAACATGGTTGCCCAAAAGAAAAAACCTGATCATGGTTCCACCTTAATCAGATTCACAATCGTGTCCTAATGCAATTTGTCCTAATCCATTTCTAAGGAAGACAACCATTTATGATTTGGAAAGACGTGTGGGAATAAATGTGGCTATATGGAAATCCCCCGAGTCCTTTATTTACTATATTTTACCAGTTCATAAAAAAAACTAATTACATTTTTGAGAAGAAGGCATTATAAATACGATGTATATTCTAATACAAAAAACCTCTTCCCGGGTGTCCTACAATCAAACTGTGCTCAGTTTGCAGTCTCACAGTGCATTTTGTATCTCTGTGGCTGGTTTTGGAATAATGATGCCATGCTTAACACATTTTAATACTGATCACACGTTTCAGTACATGGCTGAAAATGATTCTATGCTTGTTTTGTTTGGGAAAAGAATGGCTTCTGCTTAGTATGCCAGCAAATTGCCCTTTTAGCAAACCAGATAACTATGTGGTGCCCATGGAATAACTTAAATATTCCTTGTGCAAATATCCGTACATTCGTCCATACATAAGACTCTATATATTTCATTAAAATGACATGCTCCAGAGAATGAAAAGACAGTTCAGTGTGATCAGGAACCTGCTTAGACATACCTACCCCACCCCATGCACATGCATGTCAGGAAGTGAAGGGTCAGATGGGAAAGGGTACAAGAAAATGCTTAAGAAAAGATTTAGCTTTATACATATGAGTTGTCCCATTGGAATTGTGTGAATAAAATTAACCATAACTGTTTGGAGGATTGAGGTCCTAAAATAATACAGGAGAGTTCCAAATGCAAAATGGTCTAGGTTTATTTGCACTGAAATTCTTTCATGTGCTATTTCCCTCCATACACACACATTAAAATATTATAAATGTTATTGTTAGGAAAAATTTTGCTATAAACATTACTGACTATAATAAATGGCATAAACCTAGGGCAGGTCAGCAGTGTAAATAATCAGAGTCTCTCTATTTATCCGTTTGAAATAAATAGGAGATCACGTAAGTCATGAAATCATAATTATCCAACATCTCATCGTTTGTTTTCTACTTGCAAAGTTTGGGAGGGAATGTTTTTCTTTTTGCACGCTCTCATCTGTGGATGATCATTTGTTCTTTAGCTGGTGAACACTGAAGTCCATCTGCCCTATTGTTTTCATCAGGTGATTGGTTTCCTGTAATGGAAAAATTGTGCTGATGAAGAAACTATGGTTTTGCATGCACCCAGCAAAGGAATTATTTTGTTTGTTTGCCTGATGAAAAATAGCCCTCCATTGAAGTCAAAGGGTTTTTTTATACAGGACTGCGAGATAGAAAAAATTGACCCTGTTCCAAACTGGAGCAAAACCTAAAATAGTGGAGTTGCCTTTGAAGGAAAATTCTGTTCCTTATTCAAAACACAGTGATCTTATTCTGTGCAGTTATAATGTTAAATAATACAAATGGAAAGAAAATAAAGTGAAAAGCTGTTCAAAAATTGAATATCTGTTTGAATCCCAAAATATCAAAGCAATATTTCAATATGAAATTATTTTTTAAGATTTTCTGAACAAAATCAATACTGGAAAGCACTTCAATTTTTATAAATCAGCATATTTCTAAAGTAAAGTTTCCTCAAAGCACCTTAAAAATATAAATAGAAAATTGTTCTTCTTCATAAGAAGGATAGGTTTTCCGTAGGTAGGTTTTCAAAAGAAAGGTTTTCCATTTCTCTTTTAATTATTTACTTTTGAACACACAGAAGTGCAATATCCCCACTTGATGTTCTAATGATTCTCCATGTGGTGCACCATAAGACTTTAAAAAAATAATTAGGTACCCCTTGAAACCTTCTAGTTACTCTCAGCATTAATTTCAGCATTCAGAATACTTCATGCCTTAGCAGCAACATTGACAATCAGAGACTCAGGACAAACTTCAGTTGTGAAAAAGATGTATTTTATGAACACCTTTACTTGTAAAATGAAAAGGACTAAGATTAGATGCCTCCCGATGCATACACAGAATCTGAAGTAGTTTATAACAACTGAATGAATTTTACTTTCCAAAAAATAGAGAGTGTCCAACATGTTTACAGCTGAATAGCAAAAATGAGACACAATATTTTTATTTTTTTTTGTGCACTGCAAAGTCCTAATTAATGCATGAACCAAACATTGCAGCAACTAAATCCATCTCCTTTCAAGTTACTATATACACACATGGAAGAGCTCTCCTTTGATTTTTGTTGTTATCACTTTGGTTTGTTGTGGGGTTTCATTTCCTTTTCTACACTGGATCTCGCCTTTATTTGAAAAATCATTTCTTCCCATGTATTTGCTTTCAATGTTTGACATATATTTCTTACTCACATATCACACCACATGTAGGCCTGAACATTGTCACTGGTCTAGACAATACCACTGGGACAAAAAGAAATTTGTTAATGTTGAAGAATATTAGAAGTAGTACAGAATGGATGCGTTCTGAGCTGATAGGCAATGAGCATTCAAAAGTAACAAATCTAATCAGGTATGAAAATAGACATGCACTTAACTTGAGATATTTTGGACAGAATGGTTGTCAAAGAATGGACTTTAAACACTTTCTGAAGTAATGCCTTCTTTACACTGGATGTAAAAAAATCAGGTATTCAAAAATCATTTTTATTTTTATTTTTTTAAATATTTAATTTTAGATGTATTAAATCTGAAAGTTGCAGACATAGTTTTTGCAAGCTCAGCATGCTCAATAAGTAACTTTGAGTACCTTTAACAAGACAAGACTGATTTTCCTATTGGGAAGATTAATTTCTCATTGCTGTTGTTGTATAAGTACAGGCCTGTTTTCCTTTGTAATAAATAAAGCTGAAGTCAACACATGTAACCACCAGTATAATACGTGCATGTTGTGAAACTTGCCCTGACTCAAATCTGTTTAATGGTTTTCCACTGAAAATTCAACATCTGCCAACACCACACAAATCTTGATAACTGATGTCATCATGAACCCATTAAGCCTTGGTTTTTAACATGTTAGGAAAACAAAGGGTTTATGGAAGACTGCTAACAGAGGGCTAAATCCTGGAACCCTTATTCAACAGTAGGAATTGTTCCTTAAGTAAGGTGTGAGTAAGAACATCTTAAACCTGGCACAGTGTAAGCAAGCTCTTGTTCCACATTAAATTTAATTAACCAAGTCATTCCTGAAAATGACACCATAGGATATGAAACCTGTCACTGCAAATCACCTTTCGTCACTGAGGCCGATTTGGGAGTGCATGTTCTACCACACCAGCTATAACTTTGATGTGCCACAGCTGTGATACTGCAGCAAGGAAAAAGCATATAAATAGAGGGGAAGCTTCAGAGGGGTTAGGCATTTTCCCCTAAGGATCTGAAACTTCTCAGCAGAGGCCATCCAGAGGCACGTATTGAACAAAAAGGTCTTCATACTAAAATCTCATAATATGCCTGCAGGATCCCTGTAGCAGTAGCTAGGGGAAAAGCTGTATAGTGTTGGAACAGTAAGGAGCATCTACGCAGGTAAAGGAGGAATCCCATGTTATCTCTAACATCCATACACCTGCAAAACTGATAATGCCTATCCAGCAGTTTGTTTCCTGGGCACAGAGGTGGTTAATCAAAGTTACAGCATAAGACCTGTGGGGGAGGGAAAGTCATTTAATTAATGTGCCAGATATCCTTGCCAAAGCTTTCACCAAGATTAGGTTCAGATTGTAAAGAAATCTCCAAGAGAAGGATAATTCTCAACACCTGCGGGCACTTTTATTAGCTGCTTGCACAGAATAGAAAACCTTATGTTAAAGTATTTGTCTCTGCTCTACCAAACTGACCTCACATGCTTTTATCTGGCCATAACCATAAGCAGATTTTAAAGCAAGCTGCAGAAGAGATTGCTAATGGGCAAGTGCTCTGTGGCAAATCCACTTGAATAAAGTAACCTATGGATGGAAACAATCATATAAAGCTGTTCAAAAGGAGACACCATCAAAACCAGGGTCGATCTGGGTTTACAGAGGAGGAAGAAAGTGAGACAGATCACTAGGATCTTTAACATATCCAGAAGAGGCATCTACCTAATGCAGCATTATGCTAAATCCAGGTCCAGGCCACCAGGGTGGAACCTTGGTTTAGTTAAGGGGAATAGAAAAATTCCCTGTAAACCTCTAAGTCTTTTTCTCCTGAAAAAACTTCAGCGGTGTTGTTTGTAGTTGTTTTTGTTTTGTTTTGTTTTGTTTTGGTGTTTCTGTTTGTTTGTTTGCTGTTGTTGCTTTGGGGGTTTGTTTGTTTGTTTTTTACAGAGGTAACTGATTCTACAACACTCTGCATAACAAGGTTCAAAAGTTGAATGCATAGCCACAATGCTTTTAAGGAAAGAAAACCTCAGTAAACACCTGATGAGTTTAGAAACATATTACAATAAATCTAGGAAATTATTATGTTTTGGTACTGCATAATGTAACTCCTCACTAAAATAAAATCTAGTGTATTTAAGGCTTGTTTATCTGTTTTTTGTTGTGAAATAACTAGTTTGTGTCTGAAAAGAACAGTTGCAACTGTCTGGTGGAGGTTTGTGGAATTGTTATTCACTCTTGATCCTACAATATGTATTTTCAGTACATATAAACACACAGACACGTGCGTAGACATGTGTAAGACAATTTCTGCAATGATTTGTGGCAGCAAAACATGAATTCTCAAATGTTCATTATTCCACGCACTTCCAACTGTCTCTCTTTAATCTGTTTTATCCATTTAAATTGTATTTTTCTGGGGTTCAAAAAACTCCTACCTTTTTTATCCTAGAAAGAAAAACAACAAAAGGCTTCTGATTTCCATTCTTCTGGTGCTAATGAAATAAAAATACTAGCAATTATAAAAAACATCTGAGACTTCAGAAAACATAGTAAAAATCTTGAGATTTTTCAAGAAATACTCTTGAAACATTGCCTTGAGCTTTGGTGGTGTTAGTGCTCTGGTTGCATTTTCTTGTTTCTGTCTCAGTTGCACCAGAATCCTTTTAAATAAAATGCTAATGACAACTCACAGCTTGCTAACTTCAGCTGAGGTTCTTCCCTCTTCACTCATGCTAACTAGTACCTTATTCTGCAAGAGCTTAAGTCACCTAAATAAGTGATAATCACAATGAGTAAATGACCAGGAACATCAGGAAAACTGCAATGAATCTAAACCTTAACTCATCCCTCCTTACATTTTTTCCTAGCAAACATCACAAAAACAGTGAATCACCCTAAGTATTGATGGTCCTTTACATCAGGTGGGACAATTTATGACACTTACCACTTACTGTGCAGGCAATGTTGCATGCTATAAAGTGCTGCATGAGGTAAGAACAGAGCTGTGGTAGAGCCCTGCCACTTGGAGACATTTGCAGAGAAATTGCAGAATCAGATCCTGATGTCATGACTCTAAAATTCAGGAGGCAAGGCCCTCCCACAGCTTCAGAGATTATTTGCAACCGATCTAAAGGCCCACATGCCAGAGCAACTCCTGAGCAAACATATCAGTTCAGAGCTGATGTAGTTTTTAACTTTCAGAAAGATGAATATAGCCTTAATGGCAACTAACGTTGCACACTTTATACACTATAAATATATGATTAGCTTTTACAAAGCAGATCACGAAAAAAAAACAAATGCAGTGGGATATTTCTAAAGGTATTCATGCTTGTCCAAGAAGGTAAAATTGCTGCTAGAGGTTTTACACCATACTTCTTAATTTTCAGAATCACAAGGAAAAGAGTACTCCAGCAGCCTCTACACTCCAAATTCAAAGTGATGGCCTTCTACTGCCATTATGTTGCACCTTACAGTCATTTTAAACTTATATCTAGGATTTTACTTTGAAAACAATTCTGTGTATACATATATTGAAGAATAAATAGAGATCATATTTTTAAAGGCTGAACTTAATATTTAAGACCCCATTTTCAGTACAGTAATTATCAGACAGTTGTGCAGACGTCCTTGTAAGCATTGCTGATACAGGTTTATCTAGATAAAACCTAACTATTCATCTTGTTATGAACAATGGAATATGAAATGATGCAGACTTCTGTAAAATGTAACATGCTTTTGTGTTCTGTGGAATTTGCTCAGGCCCCAGACCTACAGAGTAGGTTTATACATCAGAGTTTTACACCTGACTAGTTCCACCAGTTGAGAGAAGGTTACTCATGCATATCATGTTAAATGTGAAAATAAGTGCCTGCAGAATCATAAGGAGCAACATGGGCACTGAAAAGAGAGCATAATCTTGATGGGCAAATAACAAACAAGTTCCTCCAAGAGGGAGAAGAAAAACAAAAATTGAACCTGTCATAGTAGCTTTATCAGTGCAAATTTGGCAAACACTGAGCCATGAAGGCTGACTGCAATATTTCCACTCTAAGTCTGATCTGTAACTCATTAATCTACCACTAAAACCATATTCACCTCGTGTTCAGTTATTCAAAGAACTCAAAGGAAAAAGAAACTGGAATTAATTTTTATTGCCCTCCCCTGGAAAAGAGCAAGGCATGCCATAATTGTAAAATTTCATAAACACCAGAAAAAGGCAAAAAAAGAACCTGTGACTGACTTCTTGAATGTATTCATACAGCACTCAGAATGACTTTCATGGGGGTCTTTTTCGTCCACATTAGCACCATTGGACTGTAACTCTTCTTTGATATTACCTTGTTCTCACATAAAAATAAACCAATCCTCCTGAACACCAAAACTGCAAATGACCAAGACCAATGATAAAACTGCTTTGTCTTTATTTCCCTGGGTACCTGACACCTGCCCCATTGTTAGCACTGGTATTTCTACACACCCCACAATTACACCAAAATGGCTTTTAAATCTCTTCCTAGAACCTTAGTTCATGAATGGCTGTTAGTTTAGGAAGTATGCATGGGAGCCATTTCACCAGACATTAGCATTGTTTTGTCTTTCATGGGATTGTGTAGAATTTAAGGCAACCTAGCACTGAGTCCATGGTTGTTGGCTTTGCATGGGTTTATCAGAGTCTGTCTAACTGAAGACAGGTCCAGAAATTAAACCTGTCTTTTTTTTTTCCTGTTATCACTCTCATTAGGATAAGATTAGATCACACAAAGATCAAAGTATGTGAAAAATTGTGAAGCATTAGATTAGACCCCTGCAATTGGAATAAAACTAGTACTTCTCACATTCCTTCAAGAAACTCAGATGGGTGGCTCACCTGGAAATTTATCATTTGTTGAAGAATTTTAGGGTGATTTCCTTCCCTTGGTTTTTGTATAAACTTTCTAAATGAAGGACTTCTAATGGAGCATAGGTCTTTGCAACCCTGGAAACAAAAGATAGTTTTTACTTTCTCTGACAACATGTAGTTTTTCCTATCACAAATCCCTCTATCTCATTATTTACTTTTCTTTTAAAGTCACTGGGTTTTCAGCTTGGCCTTTGACAGTGGCAAAAGGCATTCGTAAGTTACCAATGCACACAGTCTCACTGACCTATTACCTTTCCCCTGCTCTGAAAATTGTCTCAAAGACTCCTAACCTCTACTTTGATGTTTTCTGTTTAATTTCAGACCAGAGAAGACCCTGCTCACCTTAAAGCCTGACTGGTTTCTTCCAGCCTTATTACCTGATGTAAAGAAAGAAAATACTTCTTCCTACAGTCCCAGGCAGTACTCTGCAAATCATTTTGGAGATTGGAAAGACTGTGGAGCTTTTGGGGAAGAATCTTTCTTTTGTTTTTTTTTCTGCACTCCAAGCAGATGTAATAAATACTGCACAATCACAGATATGCATAACTCTTGCAGGTGGATATTTTTCAGAATCGATTCCAAAAATTCAACCTACTGTCATTTGTGTTTATAAGCTGCATAGCAGAGGCTGATCAGCACTGCATACACAGTCTAGAGGCAAACTCCTGTGCTTTTACAGGCAAATGACAAGACTGGATGAGCAGGGAGAGCAAGCACTTCATTTCTGCAGGATTTTCTATATTTCCAGGTTCAGTTCTGAAAAATATGGCCTTCAAATGGCAGGGGAGCCTAATCCCCTTCGAAGTTATGTGTGTCTAATTTCAAAGGTTTGTGCTTGAGTGCTACCCACATTGAGACGGATACTGCATATTGTTCATTCTTCCTCCTATTCACACACTTCTATTGCTGGGATTCAGTTGTACAAAATAGCTTATAAAAAGATAGTTAGAGTTGCAATGTTCCTGTTTCATCCAGTAAAGTTTAGCCAGATGGACACTACAAACTATAGGGATTTTTTGTCTTTCCTCTTCTTAGAAGTGCTGGGTTATAATGGGTTAAAAATCTGCTGCTAAGCACTGGCCATTTTAAGGTGTATTCTTCTCCCCTGCTGATTTGCCCTCTGACCTTCTGGGGGCCAGGGTGGCTGCAGACTTCATTTTTACTCTATTTCCTGGTCTCTCTCCTGGCTGTGCACTCAATGTTTCCACAGCAGATTAATGACAGCTAATAATATCTGATATATCTGGACATTGCCACATAATGAGTTGCAGTCCCACTGGGTGCCCGAAGTGTCACTACTAACAAATTCACCAGAGCTGCACATAATTAGCATGTAAAGGGAGTGATCATGCAGTAAATCTGGAGGGGAAGATGGATAGCCCATGAGGAAAAAATATAAGGAAAAACTACTGTTCTTAACACTCATTGGTAAATGTATGTTTCTTGCCATGAATATTTTCTTGATAACAAACTGTGGACAGGTTACCTTTACAGTAACATTATTCCTTCCACGGCTGATAGGCAGAATTTCATTATGCCACTGCTAATGTTACAATATTTCTGCAAAATGTCACCATATGTAAATTAGAAGAGGTTAGGGTTTCCATCTTAGTTTTCTTTCAAGATGCACTGTCCCTTTCTGCTATGGCCTAATTCCCCTTTCTACTAGTTTACAGACATGCTAACATTGACCCAACCTTGCAAAATAAAATCAGCACTGGAGGTCTAATAGCTAAATTGGAATGATGAAACTCAACACACAATGGAGCAAAGATATGAGAGTAGAAATGAGCTTATTTGATGAGGTTTTATCCAAAGTATAATCTTTCCTAACATAACAGAATATATGCAATAAAGAAAAATGGGATGCATGGACAATGTCAGTTACCTGACCTGATCCAAGCACAGGTCTCTTGTGACCATCTGGCTGCCCATCACACCCTAAGTGCTGCCTGCAGTCTGGGTATGTGCAAAGAGACTTTCCCAGGAGGAAGTCGACAAGGAGCAGATGAATAGTCCTGATGCTCTGCATTCAGCCTGAAGAGCCCTAAACAGGACAGCTCTGCTCTAGTTTGAGTCAGTCATTCCTCCTCATTAGAAACCACTGCTCTCAGCAGTGTTAAAAGAGTTTGTTGCACTTTGAAGTTGTGTCACTTAGAAGCTTTTTGCTTCTTTGACGTCTTGCACTTACATGACTCCAACTCTGAGGTTTATTTGGGCAATTGCGCAAAATGTGGTTAATTCAAAGTGCAAGAGTTTTATTTTAATCATTATTATTATTTTGATAAACGAAGGGGTCTTTGGCCCTGAAAACTGAAACTTTAAATTGTTCTTGTTCATAAGGAACTTCTGTCATTTGAAGGGGAAAAAGTTAACAAGGAAGCCTTACTTCAAAACCCAAATTCAAATCCCAACAAGCAAACAAAAGATTCTATCTGTAACACATTTTCCCCATGATAAATAATTGTTTAAAGATGCAAAAAAAATGCATGTTAGTTTAGTTATATAATTTTATAGTCATATAAAATAATACCAAGATTATACATAAATATTATAATTTTCAATTTAGAAAAATATATAAATATAGAAAATCATAGTTAGTTTAACTGAGTTTAATCTCTGTAGCCACCTTCTGCAGAGACAGTCCCTGGCCAGGAGAGGCTTGTGATCCTCAGGCTGAGTAAGCACAAGCTGACTCAGAACCAATTTTATATCAAAGGCAGAAATTACACAGAGCTCAGGTACCTGTTCATGATGCTGGTGAGCACTATTGATAAACCTGGACACTTTTCAGAGTGCAAACTGTTGCTCAGCAGTGCAGGGATGCACCCTGGAAATAGCAGTATCTGCTCCTATCCACTGCTGTATTCCTGCTTCTGTCATTAGCTAACTGCTCATGAATACCACAGATCAGCTCAGAAGCTCCAAAAAATTCTGTATTTACAGCTTGTACTGAGTTTCTTGCTGGCTCGTGTTCTGCTGGAGGATCACCTTTTGGAGTCATGTGAAATTAACTTTTGGATTCTTCTTTTAAAAAGAAAGTTTTCAAACTGGATGTATAAACACTGGAGACTTAAAAGCATCAGAGTCAATTAAGTGAGCATTTCTTAATAAAAATCCCACAAGCCTTGCACCTTAGAAAGGGTTTTGCTTTTCAGAAAGAAAAAAAAGGAAAACAAATTTAAAATCTTTAAACTCTTCTTGACCAATAACAACTTTAATTTTGAATCCCTTGTTGTATTGCCTTGTCTCTGCAATCCATACGATAACTCTCAGAACAGTTATTCCAGATTCACCGTTTCACATAATTTCCTTGAATATAAAAAGACTAAAATGGAAAAAAACCACAAAGCCAAAAAATAAAACAAGGCTTATATTGTTTATCTTGCTTTTAATGAAAGAATGAAGCTCACAGACTATCCAACTCCCACAGGAGCCCCTTTTTTATGCAATCATAATGATAATTAAGTGACAGTGATTGATGGCCAGTACTGAGGTAACACTGGATAAAACTGCACCATTCCATCCAATTCACTTTTCTATTTTTTAATGAGTCCTTGTTTATTTCTGAATAATATCAAAGAATTATTTGTCTGCTTTGAATTTCACATTTAAAGTTCATTGGAAATGCATTTGCCTAATTGTTCTATCACCTTGCTGACTGGGATTTCATATACTCAGATTTCATTCTGTGTCAAGTTCATGCAAGTCACCTACATTTGCATTAGATATACATGAAAACACTTACATACATTTCCATATGTTTTGTAAGTAAAAGTATTTCTACTGGAAAATGGACCCTGGCACACTGAGGACATACAGAATTTTTGAATATGTCCACATGGAATTTTGTTGAAGGGAACATGAGGCTTTTTTGGCTTCATTTCAAAATATTGTTGTTAGCATTGTAGTCATCTCTAGGGGTATTGTTTATATACACTGAACTGTTTTTCCACAAAATCACCTTTGCTGAAAAACTCCCAGAGTCTCACTTCCAACTTTGGTCTTGTTGAATCTTACAGCCTCTCATACATTGTCTAGAATGACTACATGAAATTATTATATTTTATGCTTTATTCTTCAAATCTACTCTTTTAAATAATTGTTGCTATTATGCTGGTTGTGTCAGCCTTAAAATTTTGTATATATATCAGCCGTTTAAACAGCTTTTTCCAGAGGTTTATTGCTTTACCAGGAAAATGGTCCAATTTGAAATGTGTACGTTACACAGAAGACCTCATGTTTTAAATTTCTTCATCTGACAGGTGAATTGTCTCTAGTATTTTATCACTCCTTACATTTAGATGATATTATTTTAACTGCTTTTCTGAAAGATTCTTTCTTTCTTTCTTGGTTGAAAGAAAAATAAGTTCTTTTTAGACGTGCAGCGTTCCCTTAACAACTTCACTGCCCTTTCAGTGTGTCATTACATATAACAAAATGTACACAGAATGCTTCCCTTGGGAGTTGAAGCTTATCACGGTGCAGTACTTTCAAAGTGAGTGTTTTATACCATTTGGCACCCTGAGGACATGTGAGGTGACACCACTGATCTCTCAGGAGAGACCTCGCTGGTTTCTTACAGCTCTTGCTGATGAAGAAATTAGTCAATAACTATATTCTAGCAGCCTTTTCTTTCTTTCCCTCCCATAAGACAGAGGCTGTGGTAAAACTGCATCTGCCTGGGCCGCAAGGCATGTGCACTTTTTGCCTACCTTTATGCCCTCCTTGATGAGACTAACAAATCAAGTTCAAGCAACCTGTACTGAGGGATCCTTCACTGAGTCACATGCTGCTAAGCCCTGACTACTAGGTAAGACTTCCATGGAGGTCTATCAACAAGTCTCAATCATCTCTACAGGTTATTGCTCAGGGACAAGGGACACCTCTTTCTGCCCTGTGGCTGCCTACTGTCACTGGAGCATCCTTTTCCAATACAATCAGTGAACATTTGACACACAGAGGACTTTCAGGCTTCCAGAATTATGCTCAATAAACTTTCCCCACTATGAGAAGAGCAACCAGTAGCCAGGAATCATGCATTTTTCAAGCACTAGACAAGATGGGCAATACATAAACACTTCCTTACTTACACTATTTTTGAGAAATGCTTTTTTTAAGAGTAAGCTGGGAAATGTTGGTCTGAGCCCAAGAGAACATACCCCTGCCTCATGCAGAAATGACATGGTCCTACTGCTTCACAGACAACTACAAATCACAAAAAAAACCAATTGCAAGAATACTGAAGATGGGGTTTTTTTATCCCTTCATCTGAAGGACCAAAACAGCAACAACAAATCATTCTGTGTCAAAAGAAACCTTCCTTCCAAGTGACCAGAAATTAAACATTTCCTTGTTACATATTGTGAGCAAAGCAAAGGGCATACAATCAGAATGGTTTGGGTAGGAAGGGACCATAGACATCATTCAACTTTTTATGGATAGCACTAATAGGAAAGAATGAGGGACTTCACATCACTTCCCCCAATTTAAAATATTAGAGCAATTCTGACATTCTATGGGCAAATAGGTGACTTGAGTTCAAAACCCATGATGTATAGGTAGGAATGGAGCAGAGCTCTTCCAAGTCCTAACCTCTGCAATGCTGGAATGGTTGAGAGGCCAGGTCAGCTACATCCTCTGCATTATAAAGTTTTAGTCCCAATTTCTCTCATCAGAGAAAATTACTCATGAATATGATATGAATCTGTTCTTTTCAACAAGTTTGCTTCTGATTTTATGTACACCCACCTATCATATCTGTATAAACAACAAAAGGAACATATAGTAATGAAAGCAATCATAAAATTGTAAATTATCTGGTACCTGGAACAATCTCAGGTTTCTTCACAACAAGCAGGAATTGTATCCAGCATTTATCTAGAGTATGATACATTTATATTCTCTGGTGTTTTGCATGTGACACGTAACACCTGAGATAATTTCAGATTTAATGCTACAGTGTAAAAGACATCCTTAATTTTATGCTGATGGCACAATATAAAACAAAATAACAGTTACACTGACCTTCCAGATCCCTTGTGTTGAACCATCGTTCCCTCTGAGCAAGGCATTTGTGAACTTCTGCCAATGAAACCACCTTCATGTTTTGATACTTTTACAGCTTCTAGTGGAGTCAGTTGCCAAAGTGCTTCTTAGTGAGAGATGGGGTTACAAAAGACTTGGATTAAAATGGTTTCATGGGTTTCAGGACAGAATCTAATTTACCTATACAAGTAGTTATTCTGCTGCAAAACCTAGAGAGACCATCCTATACTGCAGAATCATGGCTGCTTTCTTCACTGCCTAAATCAAGATTTTCTTTTCCATTCAACTTTTAGGTCCACAGGGAAAGGAAAGACAAAGAGAAGAGACTTAAACTCATTGTCTCTTGTTTATTGTTAACTTAGAGGAATAAATTTGAAAGTAGAAAACAGGCACCAAACTACACTGGAAGCAATAGCATCTGTGTGCACTGAAGAACAATGTGAAAGGATAGCAGCAAGTTATATATTTCAGCCCCTAGACTTGTACACCTGAATATTTGGTCCTGGCCCGTTCTCCTAGTTCCTGTTGCATGTTTCTGCCATGCAGGCAATCCAAAACCAACCTGACAGCTACAGATAACCTGGAAGAGACCAAGAGCTCTGCTGTGACCCCAGTTCAATTTTTGGAGCTGAGATTTTACAGATACGAAGTGGATGTTCCTCTAACTACATGTATCAGAAAAATAAAGAATACACAAACCCTGTGTCACTTTCTCTTGGAAGTTTCTTTTCAAAACAGAAGTATTTAGCTAAAAACATTTTGTCCTCTTTGAATTTTTGATACTCCTGGAAAAGAGCTCTCATATTTGAAGCCGGATATTCACAGGATCATATGAATGTCTGCTCAGTTCATGGGAAGAGAGTGTATTTTTACCTGCCTTTGTCCCACCGAGTTTCAGGTGAGGTTTTCTAATGCAGTTTGTAGGTTGTTATTAGGCCAGCAACTAGCCTTTATCCATAGTGGACAAATTAACTGATTAAAAGCCCTGCTAGTGTCCTGACTCTGTATACACAATTTATTCTTACTGGACACTTTGCTTGCCAAAATAATGTCTAGTTAGGCACAGATGCTCCAGCTTCCCTGTTGTTATACCCATTTGTACAAGCACATATGAATTTTGAGCTGGTGTTACTTTGCCATTACATTATATAGGGGAATTGGAAGAATTGAAAACAGCCCCTACTAAACTTGGTGATTCATCTAAACAAGTTTTATTTCAGTAAAGAAAAATTTGTACCAGTCTACATCCCAATTACCTCAGACAAATCTGCCATGATTTGTAATTACATTATTATTTTAAATTAATCCATCCATGAATTACAGTTGTCTTTTGTTTATTCACTTGTTTAGACTGGTCTAAAAAAATGAGCAAAGCTTTCAGCCATTTATAATAAAGGCAAAATTACTAAAAAGATCTACTTTTTTTTTTTTAGTTTGCATTAATGAGTTCATCCCAAAATATATATGCAATAATATAGGAAATTAAATTAGAAATGTAGGGATGTGCTCCGAGACACCATGAAAATCTGCATGCAAATGCATAATAATCACAAATCTAGATTATTACAATATTAAAAAATACCTACAATTAAATTATCATGTGGAAATAATCATAATGTTATTGGAAACTCAATTATTGTGGCAACCCTTGTCAGGGAATTAGCAGGCTATGGCAAAGGCAAGTCAGACCTGAATTCATCAAATATATATTATCACAATATTACATGTTCACTTCGATTCCATGCAAAGACAAACATCCTCACTCACTAGTATCTGCTCAATGCATTTGTATTATTCATGAACAACTCTGTGATCTATTATACATACAAAACTGATTGTACGCTGCTTGCCGGAGGCTACAATGCAGAGACACAGAATTAATTTTATTATATACACATGCATGATAATTGTGTAGAATTCGGTCAAATATCAAACTCTGCTCCCGTGCTCCATTATTTTACTTTCCAAAAAGAGGTCTAAGGTCAGCAGCAATTTCTCTTTGGTGACAGTGAAACTCTTTGTCATTTAGAGTAGAAAGTTCCTGGGTACTAATGAGCCTAGAGCTGTGATGAATGGTCACACATTCCCTTTCCTTTCCAACCCCCACCCATCAAAGGAAAAATGTAACTTTTATTGACATTCTCAAGAATTTCTTGACTCCCATGCACAGAGAAGTCATTTTGGTCTGTGAACTTAGAGACTTGATTTGTCAGAGATGGAGACAACTTTTTTGTAGACTTGGCTAAAATTGTGTGAGAAGATGATCAATACAATGAAAACTTATTTGCAGCTGTAGGAACCATTGGCATTTTCAAGACATTAAATAAAACCTCCAAAAGTTTTTCACAGGACCCTCTTCCCTGCTTCAAGTTTCCACTAAATTAAAAAATCAGTAGCACAAGAGATTGATAGGAAGACCTTTTTCCTCTTCTTCTAAACCTTCCTAATATTTTACCAGAAAGACAAATATTAGTACCATCTAAGACATTTGTAATTGTTTGAAGACACCATCTAAGACATTTGTAATTGTTTGAAGACCCCAGGAGATGTAAATGAATCAAACTTGAGAAGGGACTTGAGCAGGGTACACCACCTCAAAGTCATGGCCTGGATTCAAATGTCATTGAAAGTCAGCAGGACACTTGACTTCAATATGTTTCAATTTAGATAGAAACCAGGTCTAAAGGAGTAAGTGGTATGTATAAATTTTGGCAACAATAACTAGTATCACTCAACTTCAGACATGGGTATCAACTCACATGGACTACAGTTACACAAACAACCCTTAGTGCACATCTAACCTAATGATCCAAAAGAGTCACTTTGGGAGCTAAAAAAGTTCACCTTTAACTGAGAAAAAACCTGTCCAGTGTGCCATTCTCCATGCTGCATTAAAAATCAAACCCTGAAACATCCTTTGTAGTTCCAGTCACTATCCAACCACTATCCAAGCTTTTGGCTATCATGCTTATCTGAATCTCTGAGCTTTAAGAATTCAGAACATTTACTCCTTGTCTGATGCATTCGGAGTAGGGTCCCATTCAAGCATATCCCAAACCTGCTCTTACTTTACTGCACTGCTTTCAGCAGTCATAAACAAGAGGTGCTCTCCAACGCATTTATAATCTAGGTTAATAACATTTATAGAAATAAACTATAACAAGGACTCTAAAGGGTTTCTCCAAGTCTACTTATGATCCAGGAGAGATTTAAACCACCTCATCTTTAAATCTATCTTTTGCATACTTATGTCATTCCCAGTGTCTATAATTTTCTTATTTCCAAGAACAGTGAAGGATGATCTGCATTTAGTTGTGCATGGCTCATGGGTTTACCACAATATCATAAATTTACTATAAATCAGTAAAATCTTCACTGTCCTAATTAAGGAATGTGATAGACACAAGAAAATCTCAGGAAGGAGGAAATGAACAAATCCCCTGTATAGCTCCCTCAAAGGAGGTAATAAGTGAACATGATAAGGTGGACTGACTCATAGTCATCAACAACAGAAACACTAAAAACACAGTTCCAACCAGTCTCCAAGGCAGCAGTTTAGCTAAATGAAATGCTAGAGATGCAGGATTAAGCACATGTGCTAAAGAACACAAGTGAGATGAGAACACAGGAGTGGTGAGACACTAGAACACTGCCCAGAGAAGTGGTGGCTGCCCCAACCCTGGCAGTGTTCAAAGCCTTGAGCAACTTGGTCTAGTGAGAGGTGTCCCTGCCCATGGCAGGGGGAGTTGGGACTTGATATCTGTAAAGTCCATTCCAACCCTTAAAATTCTATGATTCTATAAACATCAGTAATGCATTTTGTCCCTTAATTGTTTATAACTCCATTCTGTTCTTGAAGATTTCTGGTTTTAGGTAGACACAAGCTACACCTTTATTTTAGTGATAACAACTACTCCAAGAGAGCTGACATCACTTAAACATCCCACTCTTTCATAGTAAACTCATGTTTATTTTCTGCCATTTCAGAATTAGGTGAACAGGAGGACCTTAAGGCAGCAGTGTTTAACTTCAACCTTTGCTGTAAAATTAGGTAACATAAGCTATCAGGTTGCAGAAAAGATTTCTCCTGGAGGTCGTTAGTTTGACAAGCTCTGGAAGACACTAAGATAAGGGGGAGAAAAGGCCCTACTGAAACTACTTGTTTTGTCATCATTACCCAAGACCTGTGAGTTCTTACACACGTTTATGAAATTTCAGTAATTCATACTTGTACCTCTTACTAGCACTAAACCCATGTGAGTTGAATTCAGATAAAAACATCATCCAAACTACCAAACCTCTTCAGCATATGAGGAAGTTGACCAGTTTGAGAGGACACACTTTTATTAAACTTGAGATTGTTTCTCTGATGGGTATTCCTGAAAACACCTCCATGGCTTACCCATGGCATTCTGGCACTTTCTCACTAGCCTTCAACCTCCCAAAGATACAAAAAAAATACAAGGAAACAACCATAGCTCTTAACCCACATTTTCCAAACTTCTAAAGAAATTAATTTTAAAAATTGTGTGGGTTTTAATTGGTTTGTCCAACTCCAGTTATTAGTATCCACACTAGAAGGACCAGCTAAACACCAAATTGTTGCAAAGACTGATGTTATTTCCTCAGTAAACATTTATTTCTCATGTATCCATAGAAGTACTACATGAAAAGAGTGTGCACACACAGAACAAGTCTTGGTTTCATTTTCCTGCCAGCTATCAGACAACATTGCTCATGCACAAATCTTTTGGTATTTAATATTCATAATGCAGAAGCATCTACTGATCCCAGTTAGGATCAAGAAATTTCATGAGATGCTATACAAAACAAAGATTGTCACAGTTCTGCCACAAAGCATTTGCAGTAGGACAGGTTGACAGCCTAACTATTGCTGCACTGGGTATTATGTAAGAAGTATTTTTTAATATTATTCTAGTAACTCCTAAATGCAAATATGACTATAGGTAGCACTAGCAGTAATGTAGAGCATTCTTGCAACAAAAGCAGGGCAATACTGTACTTCAACAGCTATGGAGGCAAAACATTTACTTTGTCATACCAAGGGTTTTGTTTGGTTTTTTTTGTATGT
>NW_008654331.1:57087-59564 GCF_000695815.1 Acanthisitta chloris | reverse complement strand
GTTACATGACAGTATTAGTCAACCTGAATGTCATTTAAAAGATAATCCTTTTTCAGTTCACAAGAAAAGTTGGCCAACATTGACAATATTCATTTTGACTTTCTTCCTAATGGAAACAATGTGACATTTGGTTTCAAAATTCAGTAATATTTTTGAGATGCATCCCTTCTCCAACACCTCTTTCCCCAAGAGACATGACGTAATAGCAGTTTGCTTCCATTTCATTTATGCAATGCTTGCTTTTAACTGATGACAAAAAGGCTTTTCTAGTTCATGAACTACAGGGTGAGAGGGAGAGGGGACAGACAGTGAAAAATCTTTGCATAGCCCTATTAGCCATGATTAACATTCCTTCTTCAGAGGCACATTAAGAAAGAACAGGTTACCTTTGAGGTGAGCTTAGTATTTAAGCATTCTTTGGGAAATCTGCATTTCTGAGAAATAACAGCTATCCCAAGGCTGAGAAGAGACCTACACGAGATCAGAACTCAAGAGTAATGTTTGCCAGTCACATGTAGCCCCAACTCTCTTCTGTAGCCACTAAAGGCCTCTGTAAACCCAAATTCCCCAAATGAGGTAGTAGAGGATGCTCCTTCAAATATCTCCTTGATGCCAAGGATGTTTCTATGGTAATTCTACACTCAAAGTTACTAGTTTGTGCTGTGTGAGAGGCTACACCAGGGCCCAAGGAGATGAATGAACCTATCTAAGGTTGTGCATACCCACAGGGCTTCCATAATTTTGGGTGCACAGAAATACAAAGACGGAATAATGACAATGTTGTGCTGCACTTCATTTGTTGAATTACTTCAATACCTTGCTCACAGATGTGTGCATGTGAATCTAATCAACCAAACTCCTCACAGACAGCAGAGATTATTTTGAGAGATTATTCCTACTTCTGCTACAGAAAAAGAAGCACCAGCCTTTCATAACCTCTTGACTACAGGGAGGTGTGTGTGCATGCGCACACAAACACATCCTCTGTATGCACCAAAAAAAAAGGTGAGGATAAAAAGTTTCCTCTCTATAGCATATTATTCTCAAAAAGGTAGGACTACTAATAACAGACTGGCCTTTTTATGCAGAAAAAAACCCACACCAAAACCTGTTTGATTGTTCATCTACTTAAACATTTATTAAAAAAAAATAAAAATAAATAAAAACACCAACAACCCCCCCCAAAAACTAACAAGGACAAGGAAAGGTGGCATGATCAGAAATAAATACCTGAGGAAAATGAGATTTTTTTTCCACATCACTTTACATCCTAGAAAAGGAAAGGGTTTTTTACCTTTTTTTCTTGAATATTTTTTTTGCTTCAGATCCCAAAACCGCACGTTCAACTATTCAATTTGCTGTTCAATAATAGGGACTCACATTGTCTTTTAAATGCATACAAAAGTTGCATCTTTTTGCTTTCATTTTCCCTGTGTGTTTGATGCATACTGACATCAAATTCCCTGCAGGCATCCTAACCTTGCAATTGGAGAAACAGTGCTCCGGGGTTTTCCACATGTCTAATACACCTGGATTAAAAGTGCTAATTGACACCAACTATCACTAAATGACAGCAGCAAGGCACAAAATATGCTTGATTTGCAGATGCTTGTGCCACTGGGAGTTAGTAGCAGATTAATAATTGTGCAGACTTCGAACATTCCCCTGGCACTACTAGTCTGGGTTTCCAATGCAACATCAGATTGCAAGGGCTTTGTTTTTAGCTTGCTTTCCTGAGGAAATCAGGCTTATGCAGATGCAATGTTTACCTCTGTGTGTGTGTGTGTGTGACTGTTCTACCTTCCCACAATCATTTCTGCCAGTCAATAAATTTTTAAGGAAAGTAGAGATTGCAAACATGCAGTGGCCATAGCAGTTTTGAGAAAAACAAGCAGCTGAGTAGATACAATCCAGTTTGAGCTTAAGTATTTCAAATAGCCTGGCTTTCCAGATTCAGGTATACTTTCAGGCAAACAAACCCTAATTCTGTTCAAAATTTGTGAGTGCTGAAAGTAGAAGGGGGATGTGCCATAACGCATATTCAGCAGGCAGCAACCTTGCATCTGACCACCTTTACAGATCACGTGCCAGACTAGATTTGTTGTTGTACACTTTGTTGTGTTTCTTTTCTTTTAATGAATTTATATGCCAAAAATATCCTATTTCATCTTGAGGCTTTGAGTGTGCATCAGGAGTCAGCTTCTTGCACAGGTTCAGTCTTGCTCTGTTTTCCTCCAGATAAGTTCAGGGGCCAACACTTTACCTTCTCCTCTCTCTTCTTGCTCTGCTGCTGCTGTTTCCTACCTATTCTTGGAGCATATGGGCACATACCTGTGGGTATGAGGACACCACCCCTATAGCATGCAAGCTTACTGGCAGCTCCAGAGGCATCACAAAGCTCATTTCTGCATGCAGTAACATGATTACGGTGAAGGTGAGGGCGAGGTTGAGCAAATGTGTTTCAACACTTCTTTCTT
>NW_008654331.1:50397-57056 GCF_000695815.1 Acanthisitta chloris | reverse complement strand
GTTCCAGCTGCCTGTGCAAGCTCCTGATAGAGCGCAACAGCAGAAGCCGTCGGTACATAGCTAGCTGGAGCCGGTACTTTTCCTTTTCCTCCTTTTTTTTATTTTCTAAGGTCTCCACTACTTTTGTGGTCTTCATCCAAATCACACTGCCCAGACTACCACAGGCTGTATCACCCTCAGCACCATTCCCTGCCTGCTGTGTATGGTAGTCCTCAGGGTCGTTCCCAGTCTGTGGGGACTCACTGGCCTCACCAGGCACACTTGGGACCTGCAGCACCTCTGGACTCAATTTGCCATCACAGCAGGAGCTTTTGGAGCACAGGGAGGTAATGTCCACAGGCTGCAGGTTACCAACTGTTGCAGGGTAAGATAAGCCACCTAAAGATGCCTCTACAGCCATCGTCTGTGCCTGACTGTCACTAACCATCTCTGGGCCAGTGAAAGCTTTTACCTGGGCCACAGTCTTGCTGGAGAGGACAGACAGTCTTTCTGGCACTGATAAGTTTCCCTTGTCTTCGTTAAGGCTGGCTAACAGAGGGCTGACAGGGCAACCCGGGGATACCATTACAGCATCACGATTTGGAAATGGGTCTTCATCTTCACTGTTATTTTGGATGTCCTCTTCATCTCTTGATATAACAGCTGCTGTCTCAGCCATTTAATGCATGAGCTACAGAAACTTTCTGTGGACAAAGTGGAAGCAAAAGGATTTCATTTCTGCATACACACAAGGAGAAGCCCACTGCAGAGTGACATTTGCAGAAAGAACCTCTTTTTATATTTAAGCAATGGACCTATTACTTTTCTAATAAAGCACAACCCTTGGGTCACTTCAGGCCATTTCTTGTGATTTGCATTAGATGTTCTTCGAGACACAACATTAATCCAATAATAATTAAAATGATATACTGTACTATTAACATTCTCAAATCTTTAAAGGCAAGTGATCCATCCCTGCAGCACTGGCTGTGCTGACTAATTAAACAGAATACAGTTGTAAATGGGCATTGTAAGCACTTCTCCAATTTAAGAACACAGCTCTAACAAGTGTAGTTTGTAAAGACAGGCGAGTTATCAGGATTGATCAGCTTTAAAGGGAGGTGGATGTACCACAAACAGCAGGTTGCATTTAAATGCCCTCTCAAAAATTAATCTGTCTGCCACCGGTTTGTTTACAAGGTTGACTTTCCCTCTCCTATTAATTCTAACAGTAAAGCTATATTAGCATCATGCTAGCCAAAGAGAGGAAAAAGAAACCAAACACTTACCGAGGTTACTGGGGGAAAGGAAAAGAATTACAGTGCATTGTGTCTGTGTATCATGTTTTCTTGAATGTGAGTCAGCACAATCTGGAACAGAAACATCACAGTGCTGGAGCAGGAGCAGCAACAGCATTATGCTGTTCCACCCAGCAACAACACAGTCAGTCCCAATCACAGAGGAGTACAGGGATGCTTTCTTTCCTCTCAATGGGCATTCCTCCCTGGCATCCAGATTTTATGTTGTCTTTGAGCATCAAAATGAATACCCAGATTGGATGATACTTTTTTCCCACCTCAAGACCTGATTCACCCATTCTACGGGGGAGCAAGTATCTATGGCTCTTCCCATCCCTGACAGTCATCAGGGAGGCAGCATAGCACAAAAAAAAGAAAGAAATTAAGCTTAGCTAAACTTCAGCTGCATGAACAAGGTAAAACCAAAAATTAAACAAGCATTCAACACCAGCTGAATGCAGAAGCAGAAGCTATAGACCAAAGTGTTTAATGTACACCCATGTTTAATCAGGCTGGCCTAATCTATGAGGTGCGGCTCTACATACAACTAAGCCATCCCACAGAACAATAAACTTTATCTGCACTTTTGATGTTCAGAAAAGCTACCTTCAGCATCCTCTCTTGCTTTTAGTGCCAGGAACAAAATTCACAAATAATCTATCTGCATCTACTTCAATCAATTTACCATCGGGCATCAGTTGCCCCAAGACTTTCTCTACTTTATTCTGCTAATATAAATAGAAGAAAGAATCAATCCAAAATGCTATCTAGAATCTTTCTGCAGCTGGAAAAGAATGAAAGCAGATCCTATCTCAAATTCTACATTTGCTGCAATACAGATAATAATTTCTCATTTTTCTTCTGTACTGACTATCCTTCTTTCTGATGAATCTGTTAGGAGATGTTTACAGCCTTGAACATATGAAGCCTGCTTAACATAAATTCAGATTTGTACCCTGAGGTGTAACTTGAATGCATTTTTTGGTGCAAAAGATAATTTGCACTGAATTTGTAAAATAAACTATACCTGTGCTTATGTGCCAGACCATGCTGCAGATTATATAAATAATACTAGGAAGAGTTTAATATCCAGTGAGTTAATAAACTCTACAAGTTTATTTCTTGGTGATTCCCATTTATCTGAATCACAAGTTACGGTAATTGAAGAATATGGAATTCAGATAACAGGGATTTTGCTGTATTAACACACTGAAAAGCTTTGTTGTAGCACAGCATTATGTTGAGAGTCTTTTAGTTTCAGTTGCTCTCCTCTCTAAAACACTGCAGGCATATCTCTCCGCTACAAAGAGGACAGTGCATGGGTATTAGGTAGTACCTGATCTTCAGCTAAATCAAGACTTTTTTATCAGCAATAATATTCTTTTCCTCACTTCTACCTTTCATAGAATCATAGAATTTTGGGGGTTGAAATGGACCTTACAGACCATCTAGTCCCACCTCCCCCTGCCATGGGCAGGGACACCTCTCACTAGACCAGGTTGCTCAAGGCTTCATCCAGCCTGACCTTGAACACTGCCAGGGTTGGAGCATTCACTACCTCCCTGGGCAACCTGTTCCAGGTCCCACCACCCTCAGAGTAAAATATGTCTTCTAATACCTAACATAAACTTCCCTTCCTTCAATTGCTACCTTTGTAGCAATTCGCTTCAAAATAACTATTTTCTAACAGTCTAATAAGGCATGAACAAAGACAGGTTTGGTTTTGGCAGCATTTTTTATGTGGGTTGTTTTTTTATTTGCTTTGGATTTCTTTCTTGTTTTGTTCTGGGTTTTTTTTTTCCAAGCTCTTTGCAGCTTTAATTTTTTTCAGAAAAATTTTTATAGGCAGTACTGTTTGAAGAGATGGGCATGCGGACAAAAAATATATTTTGCACCCCAAATTAATTTCATCAAAATTAACATTAAATGTTTTATAGGTGTGGATCTGAACGGGATAAAGAGCATATGATACAATCAACAAAACAATGTAACTCCAATCAAAACCCACTGAACTAGATGGCTTTTCGTAGAATATTATGACTTCAGCTGTAATCCACAAAGCTTATTAGCAAAAAATATTCAGTCCATTGTACTCAGAAAATTAGCAAAATAGAAATACCATAAAATATATGCATTTATTATTGCTAAAATATAAGTGCCATTTGTGGTGAGGGCTGCATGCATGCTTTTGTTATCACCCTCTCTTCCATTGTTTGCAACTTCATAAAATCTCAGCTAGAGCATCAGATGCAAAGGTTCTAGATTCAGTTTCAGGCTGAAGGTGAATGCATACTGAACACTTCAGCCAAGTTTTGGGAGCCAAGTATTGAGTGGCTCAAGTACAAAAGCAGGAACAAAACCAGTCTTATGGCTAGGAAGACTTACAGAAACGTTTTAGAAGAAAGGTCTCTTGTGTAAATGACAGTTGGAGGGGACAGGGAACAAGACCACAGCTCATTTCAAATTTCAACATGTAAGTTCTTGTTCTGAGATGACACAACAATCCTTCTATTCATCCAAGCCTGTTACCTTGACAAAGTGATTTCTACAGTTTATCTCCCTTTTATTTGCAATTTGACAGACTAATAGAGACCTGAAAAGACCTTATGTGCTTCTTTCTTCTTTAAGAGGCACATTGTGCCTTTTCCCTGATGAAGAAACATTTTGAGAAGTTTGCTGTTCCCCCTAACAACCTCTTGTAGGCAGACTCTGTTCAGTGCTGCTTGCTTACTCCTCGACTTGTTTTCCTATTTGTATGAACCTTTCCAGGCAGAAGCTGCTTCAGATTTCATGGTGAAATCATTCATCTGTCAGTCCAACACACCGAGAATTTCGGGTAGGTAAAATGAAAGCAAAAACACCTCCAGTTGAGGTTCATTGCATTTTATTACCACCCACTCACAGGTAGATGCAACTGCAGCAGTTTCAAGGCATAGATAGACCCTGGGGAACCACCTTCTAGCTGTCAGACTTGCACACCCCTGCAAGGTCTGTGTCAGCAGAGGTTTTTAATCCATTGCACTCTTTCAGGTATTAGTTACAAGAGGTAGTTGACAACCTACAGGTTCATAAGTGTAAGCACGTGCTGAAACACTCTGTGATTGCAGGCTTATGGAATGAGTGCTTAGACACCACAGTTGTGTCTTGAGTGGTAGCAGAAAAGACCTAGTCACAGGGGAGTCCCTGCAGAGGGTCAGGACAAAAAAAATCTCCCCTTTCTTTCAATTATAATGCCATTTCCAAGCATGGACAGCTGTGAGGACAGGAAGGTGCTTGGTCTTGTTATTTTATTAAGTACAAATGTTTTATTGAACTTCAAAGCATAACAGCCAAACACATTTACAAACAACATCAAAGCTGATAAGCATTGGTGAAGATATGCCATTAAAAGACCATGGCCCAGGATGCTACATTGTTTTGTATTTGAGTTTAGGGAGCATTTTTAACAAAGTTGTAAAAAATATCTTATTATGCAGTAGTGTAATTCCATATTTTACATTAATTGGCCTTAAAGTTCAAAAGCCACATTTGTCTGTTAATGTACACACTCATACGGTCTCCTATGAAATCAATGAGATCCACATGTGTGTATCTGAGGCCTAAATTTTTCCCCAAAGATTCCTTAAAATCCTTTTACAGGGCAGTAAGTCGTAGTAGAAAGTCGTATATTCCCTTTCTTCTGCCTTCATACCCAAAACAGACAGGAGTTATTACAGGCTGCTCTGCATTACTCTGGGTGGTAATGGTACCCTGAGGGCCCACTGGCCAGCCAGAGATTGCCATCATTTACTCTCATGCTCGTCCACACCTAGGTGTTTCTGCAGTCTTTTTATACCAGCAGAAAAATAAGAAATGGAGCCCAGTTCCATGTGCAGCTCACTGATGACAGTAGGCAGGGATAAAGCATGGCAGGACATCTCATGGGCTTCCAGACAGAAGGCAATTGAGAATCTGTACAGAGATGAAATGCAATTATGTGTTCAGATAACCTGGAAGCATTTAAGAAAAAGTAGAGGGAATACATGATTTTACCAGTGAGCAAAGGTTCAATGGCTTCAAACATCCAGGCATTTGAGCAGACTATCTTTATAATAAGGGAAAAAACTTTGAAACAATCTGCCACAACTGGTAAAAATTAGCAGGCTTGCTGCCAGTCTCAACAGAACTGCCTGTCAGAAGTGCAAATCTCTGAAGGAGTAGGTCAGACTGCATTCAGACTAGGGCTGAGTTGAGTTTGCAAGCTTCAAAATCTCGAGACTGCAGGTGTCAAAGTAACCCAAACACTAGGAAGGGCTTGATGACAGCTCTCACTGCAATATTTCAGCAACTCTGCTCCTAAATCTGCTTGGGCCTAACTATTCCCAGGGACACAAAATGAAAAATATATTTATATGGATTTATAAAGATATTTTAGAAGTGAAATATTTTGATTTTTCCTCGAGGCAGCAGCTGTGCTCCCTACCGTCTATGTGGAAAGCATTAGTTTACGATTTCAATCACCGTTCACCAAGTCAAAGAATAATGGCATCATTACCCAAACCAGTATAAGCCCACATTTCTGCCATCAGATCCACAGAGCCATGTTTTTATGCTGAAACAACCACAAAATGCTTTCCAAAGCCTTGTTGTGAACTCAGGGATCTACTTCAACTTGCACACTAAACAGTTAAGATTGCCACAGAGGCCAAGGTGGAAATTGACAACCTATAGTTACATGTAGGCAGGCTTTTGTTTGAATTTTCTCCCATCTGGGCAGGCTGATCTATATTGAGCAGACCCAATGGGCATCAAATGGGCCAGCACATTTCAGCTTGGAGGAAACTTTGCATTTCTAGAGTGAGTCAAGAGTGCTTCACAACAAGTACATCTGCAGCGTATGCCCTACAAGTTAGTGGAGAGGCAAACAGAAATCTTTATAGTGACTTGAGAACTGTCAGTTTACTCCATTTCCTGTTTCTTTTTCTAATGCTTTTGCTCTTCTTTTTTCTAATGGAGAGAATAGTCTTATATATAATTCATTACAATTGTAGTGAAAAGGAAAATCTGGTTATACACTGAAAAAAATGATGAATCGCAAAAAGTATTTTCCCTTAACTGTTAAAAGTGAAAAGAAAGTTCTAAAATATCAAAAGTTTGGTTATTTTTTTCCTATAGTAAAGAAAATATTTTATGTCGTGGTAGCAAAATTAGAAGTGACCTTCTTCAGTGTAGTGCTCCCACCTCTATTTTTTTTAACTTTAATTTTGCAGAATTCCTATCACATTGTTCAGGAAAAAAATAAATTGAGGGAGGGGAAGAGAAAAAAATGCAAAAGAAGTTAAAGTAGAAGGTCATGTAACCTGAGATTCTATTAGTCTTCCTATGCAAAAGAGAAAATTGTTC